>NW_025961774.1:0-42877 GCF_023159225.1 Perognathus longimembris pacificus | reverse complement strand
CTCACCACAATCCAGATTCTTTTGGGGAGTACCAGTACAGTAACCATACCAGGAAGTACTTAATTTATTAAGCTACTGCTTTTCTTAATCTCAGTGGAGATATTTACTGATAAACAGCTACCTACGCAGCATGTTCATGTAGTTCCTAAATGAACTTTTATCTCTCTCCCCTCACCACATAATCAGATTCTTCTGAGGAGTTCCCAATACATTATCCTTTCCCCTGTGTAATTACCTTAACAAGCTCCAGCTGTTTTATTCTCAGAAGGTTACTCCCTGATATACAGCTGCCTACCCCCTTCGTAAGTGCAGGTCCTAAATGAGCTTTCTTCTCTGTTCCCTCACCACAATCCAGATCTTTTGGGGAGTTACCAGTACAGTAACCATACCAGGAAGTACTTAATTTATTAAGCTACTGCTTTTCTTAATCTCAGTGGAGATATTTACTGATAAACAGCTACCTACGCAGCATGTTCATGTCGTTCCTAAATGAGCTTTTATCTCTCTCCCCTCACCACAAATCAGATTCTTCTGAGGAGTTCCCAGTACATTATCTTTTCCCCTGTGTAGTTACCTTAACAAGCTCCAGCTGTTTTTATTCTCAGAAGGTTTACTCCCTGATATACAGATGCCTACCCCTTCGTAAGTGCAGTCCTAAAGGAGCTTTTTTCTCTGTTCCCTCACCACAATCCAGATTCTTTTGGGGAGTTACCAGTACAGTAACCATACCAGGAAGTACTTAATTTATTATCTACTGCTTTTCTTAATCTCAGTGGAGATATTTACTGATAAACAGCTACCTACACAGCATGTTCATGTCGTTTCCTAAATGAGCTTTTATCTCTCTCCCCTCACCACAAATCAGATTCTTCTGAGGAGTTCCCAGTACATTATCCTTTCCCCTCTGTAAGTACCTTAACAAGCTCCAGCTGTTTTTATTCTCACAAGGTTTACCTCCCTGATATACAGCTGCCTACCCCGTTCGTAAATGCAGGCCCTAAATGAGCTTTTTTCTCTGTTCCCTCACCAAAATCCAGATTCTTTTGGGAGTTTCCAGTACAGTAACCATACCAGGAAGTACTTAATTTATTAAGCTACTGCTTTTCTTAATCTCAGTGGAGATATTTACTGATAAACAGCTACCTACGCAGCATGATCATGTCGTTCCTAAATGAGCTTTTATCTCTCTCCCCTCACCACAAATCAGATTCTTCTGAGGAGTTCCCAGTACATTATGCTTTCCCCTGTGTAATTACCTTAACAAGCTCCAGCTGTTTTTATTCTCAGAAGGTTTACCGCTCTTATATACAGCGCCATACCCCCTTCGTAAGTGCAGGTCCTAAATGAGCTTTTTCTCTGTTCCCTCACCACAATCCAGATTCTTTTGGGGAGTTACCAGTACAGTAACCATACCAGGAAGTCTTAATTTATTAAGCTACTACTTTTCTTAATCTCAGTGGAGATATTTACTGATAAACAGCTAACTACGCAGCATGTTCATGTCGTTCCTAAATGAGCTTTTATCTCTCTCCCCTCACACAAATCAGATTCTCCTGAGGAGTTCCCAGTACATTATACTTTCCCCTGTGTAATTAACTTAACAAGCTCCAGCTGTTTTTATTCTCAGAAGGTTTACTCCTGATATACAGCTGCCTACCACCTTCGTATGGCAGGTCATAATAAGCTTTTATTTCTCTCCTCTCACCACAAATCAGATTCTTCTGAGGAGTTCCCAGTACATAATCCTTTCCCCTGTGTAATTACCTTAACAAGCTCCAGCTGTTTTTATTCTCAGTAGGTTTACTCCCTGATATACAGCTGCCTACCCCCTTCGTAAGTGAAGGTCCTAAATGAGCTTTTTTTTCTCTGTTCCCTCACCACATCCAGATTCTTTCGGGAGTTACCAGTATAGTAACCATACCAGGAAGTACTTAATTTATTAAGCTACTGCTTTTCTTAATCTCAGTAGAGATATTTTACTGATAAACAGCTACCTACGCAGCATGTTCATGTCGTTCCTAAATGAGCTTTTATGTCTCTCCCCTCACCACAAATCAGATTCTTCTGACGAGTTCCCAGTATATTTACCTTTCCGCTGTGTAATTACCTTAACAAGCTCCAGCTGTTTTTATTCTCAGAAGGTTTACTCCCTGATATACAGCTGCCTACCCCCTTCGTAAGTGCAGGTCCTAAATGAGCTTTTTTCTCTGTTCCCTCACCACAATCCAGATTGTTTTGCGGAGTTACCAGTACAGTAACCATACCAGGAAATACTTAATTATTAGCTACTGCTTTTCTTAATCTCAGTGGAGATATTTACTGATAAACAGCTACCTACGCAGCATGTCATGTCGTTCCTAAATGAGCTTTTATCTCTCTCCCCTCACTACAAATCAGTTTCTTCTGAGGAGTTCCCAGTACATTATCCTTTCCCCTGTGTAATTACCTTAACAAGCTCCAGCTGTTTTTATTCTCAGAAGGTTTACTCCCTGATATACCAGCTGCCTACCCCCTTCGTAAGTGCAAGGTCCTAAATGAGCTTATTTCTCTGTTCCCTCACCATAATCCAGATTCTTTTGGGGAGTTACCAGTACAGTAACCATACCAGGAAGTACTTAATTTATTAAGCTCCTGCTTTTCTTAATCTCAGTGGAGATATTTTCTGATAAACAGCTACCTACGCAGCATGTTCATGTCGTTCCTAAATGAGCTTTTATCTCTCTCCCCTCACCACAAATCAGATTCTTCTGAGGAGTTCCCAGTACATTATCCTTTCCCCTGTGTATTACCTTAACAAGCTCCAGCTGTTTTTATTCTCAGAAGGTTTACTCCCTGATATACAGCTGCCTACCCCCTTCGTAAGTGCAGGTCCTAAATGAGCTTTCTTCTCTGTTCCCTCACCACAATCCAGATTCTTTTGGGGAGTTACCAGTACAGTAACCATACCCAGGAAAGTACTTAATTTATTAAGCTACTGCTTTTCTTAATCTCAGTGGAGATATTTACTGATAAACAGCTACCTACGCAGCATGTTCATGTCGTTCCTAAATGAGCTTTTATCTCTCTCCCCTCACCACAAATCAGATTCATCTGAGGAGTTCCCAGTACATTATCTTTTCCCCTGTGTAATTACCTTAACAAGCTCCAGCTGTTTTTATTCTCAGAGGTTACTCCCTGATATACAGATGCCTACCCCTTCGTAAGTGCAGGTCCTAAAGGAGCTTTTTTCTCTGTTCCCTCACCACAATCCAGATTCTTTTGGGGAGTTACCAGTACAGTAACCATACCAGGAAGTACTTAATTTATATCTACTGCTTTTCTTAATCTCAAGTGGAGATATTTACTGATAAACAGCTACCTACACAGCATGTTCATGTCGTTCCTAAATGAGCTTTTATCTCTCTCCCCTCACCACAAATCAGATTCTTCTGAGGAGTTCCCAGTACATTATCCTTTCCCCTCTGTAATTACCTTAACAAGCTCCAGCTGTTTTTATTCTCAGAATGTTTACTCCCTGATATACAGCTGCCTACCCCGTTCGTAAATGCAGGCCCTAAATGAGCGTTTTTCTCTGTTCCCTCACCAAAATCCAGATTCTTTTGGGGAGTTTCCAGTACAGTAACCATACCAGGAAGTACTTAATTTATTAAGCTACTGCTTTTCTTAATCTCAGTGGAGATATTTACTGATAAATAGCTACCTACGCACCATGATCATGTCGTGCCTAATGAGCTTTTATCTCTCTCCCCTCACCACAAATCAGATTCTTCTGAGGAGTTCCCAGTACATTATGCTTTCCCCTGTGTAATTACCTTAACAAGCTCCAGCTGTTTTTATTCTCAGAAGGTTTACTCCCTGATATACAGCTGCCTACCCCATTCGTAAGTGCAGGTCCTCAATGAGCTTTTCTCTCTGTTCCCTCACCACAATCCAGATTCTTTTGGGGAGTTAACAGTACATTAACCATACCAGGAAGTACATAATTTATTAAGCTACTGCTTTTCTTAATCTCAGTGGAGATATTTACTGATAAACAGCTACCTATGCAGCATGTTCATGTCGTTCCTAAATGAGCTTTTATCTCTATGCCCTCACCACAAATCAGATTCTACTGAGGAGTTCCCAGTACATTATCCTTTCCCCTGTGTAATTACCTTAACAAGCTCCAGCTGTTTTTATTCTCAGAAGGTTTACTCCCTGATATACAGCTGCCTACCCCCTTCGTAAGTGCAGGTCCTAAATGAGCTTTCTTCTCTGTTCCCTCACCACAATCCAGATTCTTTTGGGGAGTTACCAGTACAGTAACCATACCAGGAAGTACTTAATTTATTAAGCTACTGCTTTTCTTAATCTCAGTGGAGATATTTACTGATAAACAGCTACCTACGCAGCATGTTCATGTCGTTCCTAAATGAGCTTTTATCTCACTGCCCTCACCACAAATCAGATTCTTCTGAGGAGTTCCCAGTACATTATCCTTTCCTCTGTGTAATTACCTTAACAAGTTCCAGCTGTTTCTATTCTCAGAAGTTTTACTCCCTGATATACAGCTTCCTACCCCTTTCGTAATTGCAGGTCCTAAATGAGCTTTTTTCTCTGTTCCCTCACCACAATCCAGATTCTTTTGGGGAGTTACCAGTACAGGAACCATACCAGGAAGTATTTAATTTATTAAGCTACTGCTTTTCTTAATCTCAGTGGAGATATTTACTGATAAACAGCTACCTACGCAGCATGTTCATGTCGTTCCTAAATGAGCTTTTATCTCTCCCCTCACCACAAATCAGATTCTTCTGAGGAGTTCGCAGTACAGTATCCTTTCTCCTGTGTAATTACCTTAACAAGCTCCAGCTGTTTTTATTCTCAGAAGGTTTACTCCCTGATATACAGCTGCCTACCCCCTTCGTAAGTGCAGGTCTAAATGAGCTTTTTTCTCTATTCCCTCACCACAATCCAGATTCTTTTGGGGAGTTCCAGTACAGTAAACATACCAGGAAGTACTGAATTCATTAAGCTACTGCTTTTCTGAATCTCAGTGGAGATATTTACTGATAAACAGCTACCTACGCAGCATGTTCATGTCGTTCCTAAATGAGCTTTTATCTCTCTCCCCTCACCACAAATCAGATTCTTCTGAGGAGTTCCCAGTACATTATCCTTTCCCCTGTGTAATTACCTTAACAAGCTCCAGCTGTTTTTATTCTCAGAAGGTTTACTCGCTGATATACAGCTGCCTACCCCCTTCGTAAGTGCAGGTCCTAAATGAGCTTTTTTCTCTGTTCCCTCACCACAATCCAGATTCTTTTGAGGAGTTACCGGTACAGTAACCATACCAGGAATTATTTAATTTATTAAGCTACTGCTTTTCTTAATCCCAGTGGAGATATTTACTGATAAACAGCTACCTACGCAGCATGTTCATGTCGTTCCTAAATGAGCTTTTATCTCTCTCCCCTCACCACAAATCAGATTCTCCTGAGGAGTTCCAAGTACATTATCCTTTCCCCTGTGTAATTACCTTAACAAGCTCCAGCTGTTTTTATTCTCAGAAGGTTTACTCCCTGATATACAGCTGCCTACCCCCTTCGTAAGTGCAGGTCCTAAATGAGCTTTTTTCTCTGTTCCCTCACCACAATCCACATTCTTTTAGGGAGTTACCAGTAGAGTATCCATACCAGGAAGTACTTAACTTATTAAGCTACTGCTTTTCTTAATCTCAGTGGAGATATTTAATGATAAACAGCTACCTCCGCAGCATGTTCATGTCGTTCCTAAATGAGCTGTTATCTCTCTCCCCTCACCACAAATCAGATTCTTCTGAGGAGTTCCCAGTACATTATCCTTTCCCTTGTGTAATTACCTTAACAAGCTCCAGCTGTTTTTATTCTCAGAAGGTTTACTCCCTGATATACAGCTGCCTACCCCCTTCGTAAGTGCAGGTCATAATAAGCTTTTATTTCTCTCCTCTCACCACAAATCAGATTCTTCTGAGGAGTTCCCAGTACATTATCCTTTCCCTTGTGTAATTACCTTATCAAGCTCCAGCTGTTTTTATTCTCAGAAGGTTTACTCCCTGATATACAGCTTCCTAGCCCTTCGTAAGTGCAGGTCTTAAATGAGCTTTTTTCTCTGTTCCCTCACCACAATCCAGATTCTTTTGGGGAGTTACCAGTACAGTAACCATACCAGGAAGTACTTAATTTATTAAGCTACTGCTTTTCTTAATCTCAGTGGAGATATGTACTGAAAAACAGCTACCTGCGCAGCATGTTCATGTCGTTCCTAAATGAGCTTTTATCTCTCTCCCCTCACCAAGAGTCAGATTCTCCTGAGGAGTTCCCAGTACATTATCCTTTCCCCTGTGTAATTACCTTAACAAGCTCCAGCTGTTTTTATTCTCAGAAGGTTTACGCTCTTATATACAGCGGCCTACCCCCTTCGTAAGTGCAGGTCCTAAATGAGCTTTTTCTCTGTTCCCTCACCACAATCCAGATTCTTTTGGGGAGTTACCAGTACAGTAACCATACCAGGAAGTACTTAATTTATTAAGCTACTACTTTTCTTAATCTCAGTGGAGATATTTACTGATAAACAGCTAACTACGCATCATGTTCATGTCGTTCCTAAATGAGCTTTTATCTCTCTCCCCTCACCACAAATCAGATTCTCCTGAGGAGTTCCCAGTACATTATACTTTCCCCTGTGTAATTAACTTAACAAGCTCCAGCTGTTTTTATTCTCAGAAGGTTTACTCCCTGATATACAGCTGCCTACCCCCTTCGTAAGTGCAGGTCCTAAATGCACTTTTTTCTCTGTTCCCTCAATACAATCCAGATTCTTTTGGGGAGTTACCAGTAGAGTAACCATACCAGGAAGTACTTAATTTATTAAGCTACTGCTTTTCTTAATCTCAGTGGAGATATTTACTGATAAACAGCTACCTACACAGCATGTTCATGTCGTTCCTAAATGAGCTTTTATCTCTCTCCCTCACCACAAATCAGATTCTTCTGAGGAGTTCCCAGTACATTATCCTTTCCCCTGTGTAATTACCTTAACAAGCTCCAGCTGTTTTTATTCTCAGAAGGTTTACTCCCTCATATACAGCTGCCTACCCGCTTCGTAACTGCAGGTCTTAAATGAGCTTTTTTCTCTGTTCCCTCACCACAATCCAGATTCTTTTGGAGAGTTACCAGTACAGTAACCATACCAGGAAGTACTTAATTTATTAAGCTACTGCTTTTCTTAATCTCAATGGAGATATTTACTGATAAACAGCTACCTACGCAGCATGTTCATGTCGTTCCTAAATGAGCTTTTATCTCTCTCCCCTCACCACAAATCAGATTCTTCTGAGGAGTACCCAGTACATTATCCTTACCCCGGTGTAATTACCTTAACAAGCTCCAGCTGTTTTTATTCTCAGAAGGTTTACTCCCTGATATACAGCTGCCTACCTCCTTCGTAAATGCAGGGCCTAAATGAGCTTTTTTCTCTGTTCCCTCACCACAATCCAGATCTTTTGTGGAGTTACCAGTACAGTAACCATACCAGGAAGTACTTAATTTATTAAGCTACTGCTTTTCTTAATCTCAGTGGAGATATTTACTGATAAATAGCTACCTACGCAGCATGTTCATGTCGTTCCTAAATGAGCTTTTATCTCTCTCCCCTCACCACAAATCAGATTCTTCTGAGGATTTCCCAGTACATTATCCTTTCCCCTGTGTAATTACCTTAACAAGCTCCAGCTGTTTTTATTCTCAGAAGGTTTATTCCCTGATATACAGCTGCCTACCCCCTTCGTAAGTGCAGGTGCTAAATGAGCTTTTTTCTCTGTTCCCTCACCACAATCCAGATTCTTTTGGGGAGTTACCAGTACAGTATCCATAGCAGGAATTACTTAATTTATTAAGCTACTGCTTTTCTTAATCTCAGTGCAGATATTTACTGACAAACAGCTATGTATGCTGCATGTGCATGTCGTTCCTAAATGAGCTTTTATCTCTCTCCCCTCACCACAAATCAGATTCTTCTGAGGAGTTCCCAGTACATTATCCTTTCCCCTGTGTAATTACCTTAACAAGCTCCAGCTGTTTTTATTCTCAGAAGGTTTACTCCCTGATATACAGCTGCCTACCCCCTTCGTAAGTGAAGGTCCTAAATGAGCTTTTTTCACTGTTCCCTCACAACAATCCAGATTCTTTTGGGAAGTTACCAGTACAGTAACCATACCAGGAAGTACTTAATTTATTAAGATACTGCTTTTCTTAATCTCAGTGGAGATATTTACTGATAAACAGCTACCTACGCAGCATGTTCATGTCGTTCCTAAATGAGCTTTTATCTCTCTCCCCTCACCACAAATAAGATTCTTGTGAGGAGTTCCCAGTACATTATCCTTTCCCCTGTGTAATTACCTTAACAAGCTCCAGCTGTTTTTATTCTCAGAAGGTTTACTCCCTGGTACACAGCTGCCTACCACTTTGTAAGTGCAGGTCCTAAATGAGCTTTTTTCTCTGTTCCCTCACCACAATCTAGATTCTTTTGGGGAGTTACCAGTACAGTAACCATACCAGGAAGTACTTTATTTATTAAGCTACTGCTTTTCTTAATCTCAGTGGAGATATTTACTGAAAAACAGCTACCTACGCAGCATGTTCATGTCGTTCCTTAATGAGCTTTTATCTCTCTCCCCTCACCACAAATCAGATTCTTCTGAGGAGTTCCCAGTACATTATCCTTTCCCCTGTGTAATTACCTTAACAAGCTCCAGCTGTTTTTATTCTCAGAAGGTTTACTCCCTGATATACAACTGCCTACCCCCTTCGTAAGTGCAGGTCCAAATGAGCTTTTTTCTCTGTTCCCTCACCACAATCCAGATTCTTTTGGGGAGTTACCAGTACAGTAACCATACCAGGAAGTACTTAATTTATTAAGCTACTGCTTTTCTTAATCTCAGTGGAGATATTTACTGATAAACAGCTACCTACGCAGCATGTTCATGTCGTTCCTAAATGAGCTTTTATCTCTCGCCCCTCACCACAAATCAGATTCTTCTGAGGACTTCCCAGTACATTATCCTTTCCCCTGTGTAATTATCTTAACAAGCTCCAGCTGTTTTTATTCTCAGAAGGTTTACTCCCTGAAAAACAGCTGCCTACCCCCTTCGTAAGTGCAGGTCCTAAATGAGCTTTTTTCTCTGTTCCCTCACCACAATCCAGATTCTTTTGGGGAGTTACCAGTACAGTAACCATACCAGGAAGTACTTAATTTATTAAGCTACTGCTTTTCTTAATATCAGTGGAGATATTTACTGATAAACAGCTACCTACGCAGCATGTTCATGTCGTTCCTAAATGACCTTTTATCTCTCTCCCCTCACCACGAATCAGATTCTTCTGAGGAGTTCCCAGTACATTATCCTTTCCCCTGTGTAATTACCTTAACAAGCTCCAGCTGTTTTTATTCTCAGAAGGTTTTCTCCCTGATATACAACTGCCTACCCCCTTCGTAAGTGCAGGTCCTAAATGAGCTTTTTTCTCTGTTCCCTCACCCCAATCCAGATTCATTTGGGGTGTTACCAGTACAGTAACCATACCAGGAAGTACTTAATTTATTAAGCTACTGCTTTTCTTACTCTTAGTGGAGATATTTACTGATAAACAGCTACCTACGCAGCATGTTCATGTCGTTCCGAAATGAGCTTTTATCTCTCTCCCCTCACCACAAATCAGATTCTTCTGAGGAGTTCCCAGTACATTATCCTTTCCCCTGTGTAATTACCTTAACAAGCTCCAGCTGTTTTTATTCTCAGAAGGTTTACTCCCTGATATACAGCTGCCTACCCCCTTCGTAAGTGCAGGTCTTAAATGAGCTTTTTTCTCTGTTCCCTCACCACAATCCAGGTTTTTGGGGAGTTACCAGTACAGTATCCATACCAGGAAGTACTTAATTTATTAAGCTACTGCTTTTCTTAATCTCAGTTTAGATATTTACTGATAAACAGCTACATATGCAGCATGTTCATGTCGTTCCTAAATGAGCTTTTATCTCTCTCCCCTCACCACAAATCAGATTATTCTGAGGAGTTCCCAGTACATTACACTTTCCCCTGTGTAATTACCTTAACAAGCTTCAGCTGTTTTTATTCTCAGAAGGTTTACTCCCTGATATACAGCTGCCTACCCCCTTCGTAAGTGCAGGTCTTAAATGACCTTTTTTCTCTGTTCCCTCACCACATTCCAGATTCTTTTGGGGAGTTACCAGTACAGTACCCATACCAGGAAGTACTTAATTTATTAAGCTACTGCTTTTCTTAATCTCAGTGGAGATATTTCCTGATAAACAGCTACCTACGCAGCATGTTCATGTCGATCCTAAATGAGCTTTTATCTCTCTCCCCTTACCACAAATCAGGTTCTTCTGAGGAGTTCCCAGTACATTATCCTTTCCCCTGTGTAATTTACTTAACAAGCTCCAGCTGTTTTTATTCTCAGAAGGTTTACTCCCTGATATACAGCTGCCTACCCCCTTCTTAAGTGCAGGTCCTATATGAGCTTTTTTTCTGTTCCCTCACCACAATGCAGATCCTTTTGGGGAGTTACCAGTACAGTAACCATACCAGGAAGTACTTAATTTATTAAGCTACTGCTTTTCTTAATCTCAGTGGAGATATTTACTGATAAACATCTACCTACGCAGCATGTTCATGTCGTTCCTAAATGAGCTTTTATCTCTCTCCCCTCACCACAAATCAGATTCTTTCGAGGAGTTCCCAGTACATTATCCCTTCCCCTGTGTAATTACCTCAACAAGCTCCAGCTGTTTTTATTCTCAGAAGGTTTACTCCCTGATAACAGCTGCCTACCCCCTTCGTAAGTGCAGGTACTAAATGACCTTTTTCCCTGTTCCCTCACCACAATCCAGATTCTTTTGGGGAGTTACCAGTACAGTAACCATACCAGGAAGTACTTAAATTATTAAGCTACTGCTTTTCTTAATCTCAGTGGAGATATTTACTGATAAAGAGCTACCTACGCAGCATGTTCATGTCGTTCCTAAATGAGCTTTTATCTCTCTCCCCTCCACACAAATCAGATTCTTCTGAGGAGTTCCCAGTACATTATCCTTTCCCCTGTGTAAATACCTTAACAAGCTCCAGCTGTTTTTATTCTCAGAAGTTTTACTCCCTGATATACAGCTGCCTACCCCCTTCATAATTGCAGGTCCTAAATGAGCTTTTTTCTCTGTTCACTCACCACAATCCAGATTCTTTGGGGAGATACCAGTACAGTAACCATACCAGGAAGTGTTAATTTATTAAGCTACTGCTTTTCTTAATCTCAGTGGAGATATTTACTGATAAACAGCTACCTACACAGCATGTTCATGTCGTTCCTAAATGAGCTTTTATCTCTCTCCCCTCACCACAAATCAGATTCTTCTGAGGAGTTCCCAGTACATTATCCTTTCCCCTGTGTAATTACCTTAACAAGCTCCAGCTGTTTTTATTCTCAGAAGGTTTACTCCCTGATATACAGCTGCCTACCCCCTTCGTAAGTGCAGGTCCTAAATGAGCTTTTTTCTCTGTTCCCTCACCACAATCCAGATTCTTTTGGGGAGTTACCAGTACAGAAACCATACCAGGAAGTACTTAATTTATTAAGCTACTGCTTTTCTTAATCTCAGTGGAGATATTTACTGATAAACAGCTACCTACGCAGCATGTTCATGTCGTTCCTAAATGAGCTTTTATCTCTCTCCCCTCACCACAAATCAGATTCTTCTGAGGAGTTCCCAGTACAGTATCCTTTCCCCTGTGTAATTACCTTTACAAGCACCAGCTGTTTTTATTCTCAGAAGGTTTACTCCCTGATATACAGCTGCCTCCCCCCTTCGTTAGTGCAAGTCGTAAATGAACTTTTTTCTCTGTTCCCTCACCACAATCCAGATTCTTTTGGGGAGTTAGCAGTACAGTAACCATACCAGGAAGTACTTAATTTATTAAGCTACTGCTTTTCTTAATCTCAGTGGAGATATTTACTGATAAACAGCTACCTACGCAGCATGTTCATGTCGTTCTTAAATGAGCTTTTATCTCTCCCCTCACCACAAATCAGATTCTTCTGAGGAGTTCCCAGTACATTATCCTTTTCCCTTTGTAATTACTTTAACAAGCTCCAGCTGTTTTTATTCTCAGAAGGTTTACTCCCTGATATACAGCTGCCTACCCCCTTCGTAAGTGCAGGTCCTAAATGAGATTTTTTCTCTGTTCCCTCACCCCAGTCCAGATTAATTTGGGGAGTTACCAGTACAGAAACCATACCACGAAGTACTTAATTTATTAAGCTACTGCTTTTCTTAATCTCAGTGGAGATATTTACTGATAAACAGCTACCTACACAGCATGTTCATGTCGTTCCTAAATGAGCTTTTATCTCTCTCCCCTCACCACGAATCAGATTCTTCTGAGGAGTTCCCAGTACATTATCCTTTCCCCTGTGTAATTACCTTAACAAGCTCCAGCTGTTTTTATTCTCAGAAGGTTTACTCGCTGATATACAGCTGCCTACCCCCTTCGTAAGTGCAGGTCCTAAATGAGCTTTTTTCTCTGTTCCCTCACCACAATCCAGATTCTTTTGGGGAGTTACCAGTACAGTAACCATACCAGGAAGTACTTAATTTATTAAGCTACTGCTTTTCTTAATCTCAGTGGAGATATTTACTGATAAACAGCTACGTATGCAGCATGTTCATGTCGTTCCTAAATGAGCTTTTATCTCTCTCCCCTCACCACAAATCAGATTCTTCTGAGGAGGGCCCAGTACTTTATCCTTTCCCCTGTGTAATTACCTTAACAAGCTCCAGCTGTTTTTATTCTCAGATGGTTTACTCCCTGATAGACAGCTGCCTACCCCCTTCGTAAGTGCAATTCCTAAATGACCTTTATTCTCTGTTCCCTCACCACAATCCAGATTCTTTTGGGGAGTTACCAGTACAGTAACCATACCAGGAAGTACTTAATTTATTAAGCTACTGCTTTTCTTAATCTCAGTAGAGATATTTACTGATAAACAGCTACCTACGCAGCATGTTCATGTCGTTCCTAAATGAGCTTTTATCTCTCTCCCCTCACCACAAATCAGATTCTTCTGAGGAGTTCCCGGTACATTATCCTTTCCCCTGTGTAATTACCATAACAAGCTCCAGCTGTTTTTATTCTCAGAAGGTTTACTCCCTGATATACAGCTGCCTACCCCCTTCGTAAGTGCAGGTCCTAAATGAGCTTTTTTCTCTGTTCCCTCACCCCAGTCCAGATTAATTTGGGGAGTTACCAGTACAGTAACCATACCAGGAAGTACTTAATTTATTAAGCTACTGCTTTTCTTAATCTCAGTGGAGATATTTACTGATAAACAGCTACCTACGCAAGATGTTCATGTCGTTCCTAAATGAGCTTTTATCTCTCTCCCCTCAAAACAAGTCAGATTCTTCTCAGAAGTTCCCAGTACATTATCCTTTCCCCTGTGTAATTACCTTAACAAACTCCAGCTGTTTTTATTCTCAGAAGGTTTACTCCCTGATATACAGCAGCCTACCCCCTTCGTAAGTGCAGGTCCTAAATGAGCTTTTATCTCTGTTCCCTCCCCAAAATCCAGATTGTTTTGGGGAGTTACCAGTACAGTAACCATACCAGGAAGTACTTAATTTATTAAGCTACTGCTTTTCTTAATCTCATTGGAGATATTTACTGATAAACAGCTACCTACGCAGAATGTTCATGTCGTTCCTAAATGAGCTTTTATCTCTCTCCCCTCACTACAAATCAGATTCTTCTGAGGAGTTCCCAGTACATTATCCTTTCCCCTGTGTAATTCCCTTAACAAGCTCCAGGTGCTTTTATTCTCAGAAGGATTACTCCCTGATATACAGCTGCCTACCCCCTTCGTAAGTGCAGGTCTTAATGAGCTTTTTTCTCTGTTCCCTCACCACAATCCAGATTCTTTTGGGGAGTTACCAGTACAGTACACATACAACGAAGTACTTAATTTATTAAGCTACTGCTTTTCTTAATCTCAGTGGAGATATTTACAGATAAACAGCTACCTACGCAGCATGTTCATGTCGTTCCTAAATGAGATTTTTTCTCTGTTCCCTCACCACAATCCAGATTCTTTTGGGGAGTTACCAGTACAGTACACATACCAGGAAGTACTTAATTTATTAAGCTACTGCTTTTCTTAATCTCAGTGGAGATATTTACTGATAAACAGCTACCTACGCAGCATGTTCATGTCGTTCCTAAATGAGCTTTTATCTCTCTGCCCTCACCACAATTCAGATTCTTCTGAGGAGTTCCCAGTACATTATCCTTTCCCCTGTGTAATTACCTTAACAACCTCCAGCTGTTTTTATTCTCAGAAGGTTTACTCCCTGATATACAGCTGCCTACCCCCTTCGTAAGTGCAGGTCCTAAATGAGCTTTTTTCTCTGTTCCCTCACCCCAATCCAGATTCAATTGGGGAGTTACCAGTACAGTAACCATACCAGGAAGTACTGAATTTATTAAGCTACTGCTTTTCTTAATCTCAGTGGAGATATTTACTGATAAACAGATACCTACGCAGCATGTTCATGTCGTTCTTAAATGAGCTTTTATCTCTCTCCCCTCACCACAAATCAGATTCTTCTGAGGAGTTCCCAGTACATTATCCTTTCCCCTGTGTAATTACCTTAACAAGCTCCAGCTGCTTTTATTCTCAGAAGGTTTACTCCCTGATAAACAGCTGACTACCCCCTTCGTAAGTGCAGGTCCTAAATGAGCTTTATTCTCTGTTCCCTCACCACAATCCAGATTCTTTAGGGGAGTTACCAATACAGTAACCATACCGGGAAGTACTTAATTTATTAAGATACTGCTTTTCTTAAACTCAGTGGAGATATTTACTGATAAACAGCTACCTACGCAGCATGTTCATGTCGTTCCTAAATGAGCTTTTATCTCTCTCCCCTCACCACAAATCAGATTCTTCTGAGGAGTTCCCAGTACATTATCCTTTCCCCTGTGTAATTACCTTAACAAGCTCCAGCTGTTTTTATTCTCAGAAGGTTTACTCCCTGATATACAGCTGCCTACCCCCTTCGTAAGTGCAATTACTAAATGACATTTATTCTCTGTTCCCTCCCAACAATCCAGATTCTTTTGGGGAGTTACCAGTACAGTATCCATACCAGGAAGTACTTAATTTATTAAGCTACTGCTTTTCTTAATCTCAGTGGAGATATTTACTGATAAACAGCTACCTACGCAGCATGTTCGTGTCGTTCCTAAATGAGCTTTTATCTCTCTCCCCTCACCACAAATCAGATTCTTCTGAGGAGTTCCCAGTACATTATCCTTTCCCCTGTGTAATTACCATAACAAGCTCCAGCTGTTTTTATTCTCAGAAGGTTTACTCCCTGATATACAGCTGCCTACCCCCTTCGTAAGTGCAGGTCCTAAATGAGCTTTTTTCTCTGTTCCCTCAACCCAGTCCAGATTAATTTTGGGAGTTACCAGTACAGTAACCATACCAGGACGTACTTAATTTATTAAGCTACTGCTTTTCTTAATCTCAGTGGAGATATTTACTGATAAACAGCTACCTACGCAGCATGTTCATGTCGTTCCTAAATGAGCTTTTATCTCTCTCCCCTCACCACGAATCAGATTCTTCTGAGGAGTTCCCAGTACATTATCCTTTCCCCTGTGTAATTACCTTAACAAGCTCCAGCTGTTTTTATTCTCAGAAGGTTTTCTCCCTGATATACAGCTGCCTACCCCCTTCGTAAGTGCAGGTCCTAAATGAGCTTTTTTCTCTGTTCCCTCACCCCAATCCAGATTCTTTTGGGGAGTTACCAGTACAGCATCCATACCAGGAAGTACTTAATTTATTAAGCTACTGCTTTTCTTAATCTCAGTGGAGATATTTACTGATAAACAGCTACCTACGCAGCACGTTCATGTCGTTCCTAAATGAGCTTTTATCTCTCTCCCCTCACCACAATTCAGATTCTGCTGAGGAGTTCCCAGTACATTATCCTTTCCCCTGTGTAATTACCTTAACAAGCTCCAGCTGTTTTTATTCTCAGAAGGTTTACTCCCTGATATACAGCTGCCTACCCCCTTCGTAAGTGCAGGTCCTAAATGAGCTTTTTTCTCTGTTCCCTCACCACAATCCAGATTCTTTTGGGGAGTTACCAGTACAGTAACCATACCAGGAAGTACTTAATTTATTAAGCTACTGCTTTTCTTAATCTCAGTGGAGATATTTAATGATAAACAGCTACCTACGCAGCATGTTCATGTCGTTCCTAAATGAGCTTTTATCTCTCTCCCCTCACCACAAATCAGATTCTTCTGAGGAGTTCCCAGTACATTATCATTTACCTTGTGTAATTACTTTAACAAGCTCCAGCTGTTTTTATTCTCAGAAGGTTTACTCCCTGATATACAGCTTCCTACCCCCTTCGTAAGTGCAGGTCTTAAATGAGCTTTTTTCTCTGTTCCCTCACCACAATCCAGATTCTTTTGGGGAGTTACCAGTACAGTAACCATACCAGGAAGTACTTAATTTATTAAGCTACTGCTTTTCTTAATCTCAGTGGAGATATTTACTGATAAACAGCTACCTACGCAGCATGTTCATGTCGTTCCTAAATGAGCTTTTATCTCTCTCCCCTCACCACAAATCAGATTCTCCTGAGGAGTTCCCAGTACATTATCGTTTCCCCTTTGTAATTACCTTAACACGCTCCAGCTGTTTTTATTCTCAGAAGTTTTACTCCCTGATATACAGCTGCCTACCCCCTTCGTAAGTGCAGGTCCTAAATGAGCTTTTTTCTCTGTTCCCTCACCACAATCCAGATTCTTTTGGGGAGTTACCAGTACAGTAACCATACCAGGAAGTACTTAATTTATTTAACTACTGCTTTTCTTAATCTCAGTGGAGATATGTACTGATAAACAGCTACCTGCGCAGCATGTTCATGTCGTTCCTAAATGAGCTTTTATCTCTCTACCCTCACCCAGAATCAGATTCTCCTGAGGAGTTCCCAGTACATTATCCTTTCCCCTGTGTAATTACCTTAACAAGCTCCAGCTGTGTTTATTCTCAGAAGGTTTACGTCCTGATATACAGCTGCCTACCCCCTTCGTAAGTGCAGGTCCTAAATGAGCTTTTTCTCTGTTCCCTCACCACAACCCAGATTCTTTTGGGGAGTTACCAGTACAGTAACCATACCAGGAAGTACTTAATTTATTAAGCTACTACTTTTCTTAATCTCAGTGGAGATATTTACTGATAAACAGCTACCTACGCAGCATGATCATGTCGTTACTAAATGAGCTTTTATCTCTCTCCCCTCACCACAAATCAGATTCTCCTGAGGAGTTCACAGTACATTATCCTTTCCCCTGTGTAATTACCTTAACAAGCTCCAGCTGTTTTTATTCTCAGAAGGTTTACTCCCTGATATACAGCTGCCTACCCCCTTCGTAAGTGCAGGTCCTAAATGTGCTTTTTTCTCTGTTCCCTCACCGCAATCCAGATTCTTTTGGGGAGTTACCATTACAGTAACCATACCAGGAAGTACTTAATTTATTAAGCTACTGCTTTTCTAAATCTCAGTGGAGATATTTAATGATAAACAGCTCCCTACGCAGCATGTTCATGTCGTTCCTAAATGAGCTTTTATCTCTCTCCCCTCACCAAAAATCAGATTCTTCTGAGGAGTTCCCAGTACATTATCCTTTCCCCTGTGTAATTACCTTAACAAGCTACAGCTGTTTTTATTCTAAGAAGGTTTACTCCCTGATATTCAGCGGCCTACCGCCTTTGTAAGTGCAGGTCCTAAATGAGCTTTTTTCTCTGTTCCCTCACCACAATCCAGATTCTTTTGGGGAGTTAACAGTACAATAACCATACCAGGAAGTACTTAGTTCATTAAGCTACTGCTTTCCTTAATCTCAGTGAAGATATTTACTGATAAACAGCTACGTAAGCAGCATGATCATGTCGTTCCTAAATGAGCTTATATCTCTTTCCCCTCACCAAAAATCAGATTCTTCTGAGGAGTTCCCAGTACATTATCCTTTCCCCTGTGTAGTTACCTTAACAAGCTCCAGCTGTTTTTATTCTGAGAAGGTTTACTCCCTGATATACAGCTGCCTACCCCCTTCGTAAGTGCAGGTCCTAAATGAGCTTTTTTCTCTGTTCCTTCACCACAATCCAGATTCTTTTGGGGAGTTACCAGTACAGAAACCATACCAGGAAGTACTTTATTCATTAAGCTACTGCTTTTCTTAAACTCAGTGGAGATATTTACTGATAAACAGCTACCTACGCAGCATGTTCATGTCGTTCCTAAATGAGCTTTTTTCTCTCTCCCCTCACCACAAATCAGATTCTTCTGAGGAGTTCCCCGTACATTATCCTTTCCCCTGTGTAATTACCTTAACAAGCTCCAGCTGTTTTTATTCTCAGAAGGTTTAATCCCTGATATACAGCTGCCTATCCCCTTCGTAAGTGCAGGTCCTAAATGAGCTTTTTTCTCTGTTACCTCACCACAATCCAGATTCTTTTGGGGAGTTACCAGTACAGTAACCATACCAGGAGGTACTTAATTTATTAAGCTACTGCTTTTCTTAATCTCAGTGGAGATATTTACTGATAAACAGCTACGTACGCAGCATGTTCATGTCGTTCCTTAATGAGCTTTTATCTCTCTCCCCTCACCACAAATCAGATTCTTCTGAGGAGTTCCCAATACATTATCCTTTCCCCTGTGTAATTACCTTAACAAGCTCCAGCTGTTTTTATTCTCAGAAGGTTTACTCCCTGATATACAGCTGCCTAACCCCTTCGTAAGTGCAGGTCCTAAATGAGCTTTTTCTCTGTTCCCTCACCACAATCCAGATTGTTTTGGGGAGTTACCAGTACAGTAACCATACCAGGAAGTACTTAATTTATTAAGCTACTGCTTTTCTTAATCTCAGTGGAGATATTTACTGATAAACAGCTACGTAAGCAGCATGTTCATGTCGTTCCTAAATGAGCTTTTATCTCTCTCCCCTCACCAAGAATCAGATTCTCCTGAGGAGTTCCCAGTACATTATCCTTTCCCCTGTGTAATTACCTTAACAAGCTCCAGCTGTTTTTATTCTCAGAAGGTTTACGCCCTGATATACAGCTGCCTACCCCCTTCGTAAGTGCAGGTCCTAAATGAGCTTTTTTCTCTGTTCCCTCACCACAATCCAGATTCTTTTGGGGAGTTACCAGTACAGTAACCATACCAGGAAGTACTTAATTTATTAAGCTACTACTTTTCTTAATCTCAGTGGAGATATTTACTGATATACAGCTACCTACGCAGCATGTTCATGTCGTTACTAAATGAGCTTTTATCTCTCTCCCCTCACCACAAATCAGATTCTTCTGAGGAGTTCCCAGTACATTATCCTTTCCCCTGTGTAATTACCTTAAGAAGCTCCAGCTTTTTTTATTCTCAGAAGGTTTACTCCCTGATATACAGCTGCCTACCCCCTTCGTAAGTGCAGGTACTAAATGAGCTTTTTTCTCTGTTCCCTCACCACAATCCAGATTCTTTTGGGGAGTTACCAGTACAGAAACCATACCAGGAAGTACTTAATTTATTAAGCTACTGCTTTTCTTAATCTCAGTGGAGATATTTAATGATAAACAGCTCCCTACGCAGCATGTTCATGTCGTTCCTAAATGAGCTTTTATCTCTCTCACCTTACCACAAATCAGATTATTCTGAGGAGTTCCCAGTACATTATCCTTTCCCTTGTGTAATTACCTTAACAAGCTCCAGCTGTTTTTATTCTCAGAAGGTTTACTCCCTTATAGACAGATGCCTACCCCCTTCGTAAGTGCAGGTCCTAAATGAGCTTTTTTCTCTGTTCCCTCACCACAATCTAGATTCTTTGGGGAGTTACCAGTACAGTAACCATACCAGGAAGTACTTAATTTATTAAGCTACTGCTTTTTTATTCTCAGTGGAGATATTTACTGATAAACAGCTACCTACGCAGCATGTTCATGCCGTTCCTAAATGAGCTTTTATCTCTCTCCCCTCAACACAAATCACATTCTTCTGAGGAGTTCCCGGTACATTATCCTTTCCCCTGTGTAATTACCTTAACAAGCTCCAGATGTTTTTATTCTCAAAAGGTTTACTCCCTGATAGACAGCTGCCTACCCCCTTAGTAAGTGCAGGTCCTAAATTAACTTTTTTCTCTCTTCCCTCACCACAATCTAGATTCTTTGGGGAGTTACCAGTACAGTAACAATACCAGGAAATACTTAATTTATTAAGCTACTGCTTTTCTTAATCTCAGTGGAGATATTTACTGATAAACAGCTACGTAAGCAGCATGTTCCTGTCGATCCTAAATGAGCTTTTATCTCTCTCCCCTCACCACAAATCAGATTCTTCTGAGGAGTTCCCAGGACATTATAATTTCCCCTGTGTAATTACCTTAACAAGCTCCAACTCTTTTTATTCTCAGAAGGCTTATTCCCTGATATATAGCTGCCTACCCCCTTCGTAAGTACAGGTCCTAAATGAGCTTTTTTCTCTGTTCCCTCACCACAATCCAGATTCCTTTGGGGAGTTACCAGTAAAGTAACCATACCAGGATGTACTTAATTTAAGCTACTGCTTTTCTTAATCTCAGTTGAGATATTTACTGATAATTAGCTACCTACTCAGCATGTTCCTGTCGTTCCTAAATGAGCTTTTATCTCTCTCCCCTTACCACAAATCAGATTCTTCTGAGAATTTCCCTGTACATTATCCTTTCCCCTGTGTAATTACCTTAACAAGCTCCAGCTGTTTTTATTCTCAGAAGGTTTACTCCCTGATATACAGCTGCCTACCCCCTTCATAAGTGCAGGTCTTAAATGAGCTTTTTTCTCTGTTCCCTCACCACAATCCAGATTCTTTTGGGGAGTTACCAGTACAGTACCCATACCAGGAAGTACTTAATTTATTAAGCTACTGCTTTTCTTAATCTCAGTGGAGATATTTACTGATAAACAGCTACCTACGCAGCATGTTCATGTCGTTCCTAAATGAGCTTTTATCTCTCTCCCCTCACCACAAATCAGATTCTTCTGAGGAGTTCCCAGTACATTATCCTGTCCCCTGTGTAATTACCTTAACAAGCTCCAGCTGTTTTTATTCTCAGAAGGTTTACTCAATGATATACAGCTGCCTACCTCCTTCGTAAGTGCAGGTCCTAAATGAGCGTTTTTCTCTGTTCCCTCACCACAATCCAGATTATTTTGGGGAGTTACCAGTACAGTAACCATACCAGGAAGTACTTAATTTATTAAGCTACTGCTTTTCTTAATCTCAGTGGAGATATTTACTGATAAACAGCTACCTACGCAGCATGTTCATGTCGTTCCTAAATGAGCTTTTATCTCTCTCCCCTCAACACAAATCAGATTCTTCTGAGGAGTTCCCAGTACATTATCCTTTCCCCTGTGTAAGTACCTTAACAAGCTCCAGCTGTTTTTATTCTCAGAAGGTTTACTCCCTGATATACAGCTGCCTACCGCCTTCGTAAGTGCAGGTCCTAAATGAGCTTTTTTCTGTGTTCCCTCACAACAATCCAGATTCTTTTGGTGAGTTACCAGTACAGTAACCATACCAGGAAGTACTTAATTTATTAAGCTACTGCTTTTCTTAATCTCAGTGGAGATATTTACTGATAAACTGCTACCTACGCAGCATGTTCATGTCGTTCCTAAATGAGCTTTTATCTCTCTCCCCTTACCACAAATCAGATTCTTCTGAGGAGTTCCCAGTACATTATCCTTTCCCCTGTGTAATTACCTTAACAAGCTCCAGCTGTTTTTATTCTCAGAAGGTTTACTCCCTGATATACAACTGCCTACCCCCTTTGTAAGTGCAGGTCCTAAATGAGCTTTTTTCTCTGTTCCCTCACCACAATCCAGATTCTTTTGGGGAGATACCAGTACAGTAACCATACCAGGAAGTACTTAATTTATTAAGCTACTGCTTTTCTTAATCTCAGTGGAGATATTTACTGATAAACTGCTACCTACGCAGCATGTTCATGTCGTTCATAAATGAGCTTTTATCTCTCTCCCCTCACCACAAATCAGATTCTTCTGAGGAGTTCCCAGTACATTATCCTTTCCCCTGTGTAATTACCTTAACAAGCTCCAGCTGTTTTTATTCTCAGAAGGTTTTCTCCCTGATATACAGCTGCCTACCCCCTTCGTAAGTGCAGGTCTTAAATGAGCTTTTTTCTCTGTTCCCTCACCACAATCCAGATTCTTTTGGGGAGTTACCAGTAGAGTATCTATAGCAGGAAGTACTTAATTTATTAAGCTACTGCTTTTCTTAATCTCAGTGGAGATATTTACTGATAAACAGCTACGTATGCAGCATGTTCATGTCGTTCCTAAATGAGCTTTTATCTCTCTCCCCTCACCACAAATCAGATTCTTCTGAGGATTTCCCAGTACATTATCCTTTCCCCTGTGTAATTACCTTAACAAGCTCCAGCTGTTTTTTTTCTCAGAAGGTTTACTCCCTGATATACAGCTCCCTACCCCCTTCGTAAGTGCAGGTCCTAAATGAGCTTTTTTCTCTGTTCCCTCACCACAATCCAGATTCTTTTGGGGAGTTACCAGTACAGTAACCATACCAGGAAGTACTTAATTTATTAAGCTACTGCTTTTCTTAATCTCAGTGGAGATATTTACTGATAAACAGCTACCTACGCAGCATGTTCATGTCGTTCTTAAATGAGCTTTTATCTCTCTCCCCTCACCACAAATCAGATTCTTCTGAGGAGTTCCCAGTACATTATCCTTTCCCCTTTGTAATTACCTTAACAAGCTCCAGCTGTTTTTATTCTCAGAAGGTTTACTCCCTGATATACAGCTGCCTACCCCCTTCATAAGTGCAGGTCTTAAATGAGCTTTTTTCTCTGTTCCCTCACCACAATCCAGATTCTTTTCGGGAGTTACAAGTACAGTAACCATACCAGGAAGTACTTAATTTATTAAGCTACTGCTTTTCTTAATCTCACTGGAGATATTTACTGATAAACAGCTACCTACGCAGCATGTTCATGTCTTTCCTAAATAAGCTTTTATATCTCTCCCCTCACCACAAATCAGATTCTTCTGAGGAGTTCTCAGTACATTATCCTTTCCCCTGTGTAATTACCTTAACAAGCTCCAGCTGTTTTTATTCTCAGAAGGTTTACTCCCTGATATACAGCTGCCTACGCCCTTCGTAAGTGCAGGTCCTAAATGAGATTTTTTCTCTGTTCCCTCACCACAATCCAGATTCTTTTGGGGAGTTATCAGTACAGTAACCATACCAGGAAGTACTTAAATTATTAAGCTACTGCTTTTCTTAATCTCAGTGGAGATATTTACTGATAAACAGCTACCTACGCAGCATGTTCATGTCGTTCCTAAATGAGCTTTTATCTCTCTCCACTCACCACAAATCAGATTCTTCTGAGGATTTCCCAGTACATTATCCTTTCCCCTGTGTAATTACCTTAACAAGCTCCAGCTGTTTTTATTCTCAGAAGGTTTACTCCCTGATATACAGCTGCCTACCCCCCTCGTAAGTGCAGGTCCTAAATGAGCTTTTTTCTCTGTTCCCTCACTCAATCCAGATTCTTTTGGGGAGTTACCAGTACAGTAACCATACCAGGAAGTACTTAATTTATTAAGCTACTGCTTTTCTTAATCTCAGTGGAGATATTTACTGATAAACAGCTACCTACGCAGCATGTTCATGTCGTTCCTAAAGGAGCTTTTATCACTCTCCCCTCACCACAAATCAGATTCTTCTGAGGAGTTCCCAGTACATTATCCTTTCCCCTGTGTAATTACCTTAACAAGCTTCAGCTCTATTTATTCTCAGAAGGTTTACTCCCTGATATACAGCTGCCTACCCCCCTCGTAAGTGCAGGTCCTAAATGAGCTTTTTTCTCTGTTCCCTCACTCAATCCAGATTCTTTTGGGGAGTTACCAGTACAGTAACCATACCAGGAAGTACTTAATTTATTAAGCTACTGCTTTTCTTAATCTCAGTGGAGATATTTACTGATAAACAGCTACCTACGCAGCATGTTCATGTCGTTCCTAAATGAGCTTTTATCTCTCTCCCCTCACCACAAATCATATTCTTCTGAGGAGTTCCCAGTACATTATCCTTTCCCCTGTGTAATTACCTTAACAAGCTTCAGCTCTATTTATTCTCAGAAGGTTTACTCCCTGATATACAGCTGCCTACCCCCTTCGTAAGTGCAGGTCCTAAATGAGCTTTTTTCTCTGTTCCCTCACCACAATCCAGATTCTTTTGGGGAGTTACCAGTACAGTAACCATACCAGGAAGTACTTAATTTATTAAGCTACTGGTTTTCTTAATGTCAGTGGAGATATTTACTGATAAACAGCTACCTACGCAGCATGTTCATGTCGTTCCTAAATGAGCTTTGATCTCTCTCCCCTCACCACAAATCAGATTCTTCTGAGGAGTTCCCAGTACATTATCCTTTCCCCTGTGTAATTACCTTTACAAGCTCCAGCTGTTTTTATTCTCAGAACGTTTACTCCCTGATATACAGCTGCCTACCCCCTTCGTAAGTGCAGTTCCTAAATGAGCTTTTTTCTCTGTTCCCTCACCACAATCCAGATTCTTTTGGGGAGTTACCAGTACAGTAAGCATACCAGGAAGTACTTAATTCATTAAGCTACTGCTTTTCTTAATATCAGTGGAGTTATTTACTGATAAACAGCTACTTACGCAGCATGTTCATGTCGTTCCTAAATGAGCTTTTATCTCTCTCCACTCACCACAAATCAGATTCTTCTCAGGAGTTCCCAGTACATTATCCTTTCCCCTGTGTAATTACCTTAATAAGCTCCAGCTGTTTTTATTCTCAGAAGGTTTACTCCCTGATATACAGCTGCCTACCCCCTTAGTAAGTGCAGGTCCTAAATGAGCTTTTTTCTCTGTTCCCTCACCACAATCCAGATTCTTTTGGGGAGTTACAAGTACAGTATCTCTAGCAGGAAGTATTTAATTTATTAAGCTACTGCTTTTCTTAATCTCAGTGGAGATATTTACTGATAAACAGCTACCTACGCAGCATGTTCATGTCGTTCCTAAATGAGCTTTTATCTCTCTCCACTCTCCACAAATCAGATTCTTCTGAGGATTTCCCAGTACATTATCCTTTCCCCTGTGTAATTACCTTAACAAGCTCCAGCTGTTTTTATTCTCAGAAGGTTTACTCCCTGATATACAGCTGCCTACCCCCCTCGTAAGTGCAGGTCCTAAATGAGCTTTTTTCTCTGTTCCCTCACTCAATCCAGATTCTTTTGGGGAGTTACCAGTACAGTAACCATACCAGGAAGTACTTAATTTATTAAGCTACTGCTTTTCTTAATCTCAGTGGAGATATTTACTGATAAACAGCTACCTACGCAGCATGTTCATGTCGTTCCTAAAGGAGCTTTTATCACTCTCCCCTCACCACAAATCAGATTCTTCTGAGGAGTTCCCAGTACATTATCCTTTCCCCTGTGTAATTACCTTAACAAGCTCCAGCTGTTTTTATTCTCAGAAGGTTTACTCCCTGATATACAGCTGCCTAACCCCTCCGTAAGTGCAGGTCCTAAATGAGCTTTTTTCTCTGTTCCCTCACCACAATCCAGATTCTTTTGGGGAGTTACCAGTACAGTAACCATACCAGGAAGTACTTAATTTATTAAGCTACTGCTTTTCTTAATCTCAGTGGAGATATTTACTGATAAACAGCTACCTACGCAGCATGTTCATGTCGTTCCTAAATGAGCTTTTTTCTCTCTCCCCTCACCACAAATCAGATTCTTCTGAGGAGTTCCCAGTACATTATCCTTTCCCCTGTGTAATTACCTTAACAAGCTCCAGATGTTTTTATTCTCAGAAGGTTTACTACCTGATATACTGATGCCTACCCCCTTAGTAAGTGCAGGTCCTAAATGAGCTTTTTTCTCTGTTCCCTCACCACAATCCAGATTCTTTTGGGGAGTTACCAGTACAGTAACCATACCAGGAAGTACTTAGTTTATTAAGCTACTGCTTTTCTTATTCACAGTGGAGATATTTACTGATAAACAGCTACGTACGCAGCATGTTCATGTCTTTCCTAAATGAGCTTTTATCTCTCTCCACTCACCACAAATCAGATTCTTCTGAGGAGTTCCCAGTACATTATCCTTTCCCCTGTGTAATTACCTTAACAAGCTCCAGCTGTTTTTATTCTCAGAAGGTTTACTCCCTGATATACAGCTGACTCCCCCCTTCGTAAGTGCAGGTCCTAAATGAGCTTTTTTCTCTGTTCCCTCACCACAATCCAGATTCTTTTGGGGAGTTACGAGTACAGTAACCATACCAGGAAGTACTTAATTTATTAAGCTACTGCTTTTCTTAATCTCAGTGGAGATATTTACTGATAAACAGCTACCTACGCAGCATGTTCATGTCGTTACTAAATGAGCTTTTATCTCTCTCCCCTCACCACAAATCAGATTCTTCTGAGGAGTTCCCAGTACATTATCCTTACCCCTGTGTAATTTACTTAACAAGCTCCAGCTGTTTTTATTACAGAAGGTTTACTCCCTGATATACAGCTGCCTACCCCAGTCGTAAGTGCAGGTCCTAAATGAGCTTTTTTCTCTGTTCCCTCACCACAATCCAGATTCTTTTGGGGAGTTACCAGTACAGTAACCGTACCAGGAAGTACTTAATTTATTAAGCTACTGCTTTTCTTAATCTCAGTGGAGATATTTACTGATAAACAGCTAAGCTATGTATGCAGCATGTTCATGTCGTTCGTAAATGAGCTTTTATCCCTCTCCCCTCACCACAAATCAGATTCTTCTGAGGAGTTCCCAGTACATTATCCTTTCCTCTGTGTAATTACCTTAACAAGCTCCAGCTGCTTTTATTCTCAGAAGGTTTACTCCCTGATATACAGCTGCCTACCCCCTTCGTAAGTGCAGGTCCTAAATGAGCTTTTTTCTCTGTTCCCTCACCACAATCCAGATTCTTTTGGGGAGTTACCAGTACAGTAAGCATACCAGGAAGTACTTAATTTATTAAGCTACTGCTTTTCTTAATCTCAGTGGAGATATTTACTGACAAACAGCTACCTATGCAGCATGTTCATGTCGTTCCTAAATGAGCTTTTATGTCTCTCTCCTCACCACAAATCAGATTCTTCTGAGGAGTTCTCAGTACATTATCCTTTCCCCTGTGTAATTACCTTAACAAGCTCCAGCTGCTTTTATTCTCAGAAGGTTTACTCCCTGATATACAGCTGCCTACCCCCTTCGTAAGTGCAGGTCCTAAATGAGCTTTTTTCTCTGTTCCCTCACCACAATCCAGATTCTTTGGGGAGTTACCAGTACAGTAACCATACCAGGAAGTACTTAATTTATTAAGCTACTGGTTTTCTTAATCTCAGTGGAGATATTTACTGATAAACAGCTACCTACGCAGCATGTTCATGTCGTTCCTAAATGAGCTTTTATCTCTCTCCCCTCACCACAAATCAGATTCTTCTGGGAGTTCCCAGTACATTATCCTTTCCCCTGTTTAATTACCTTAACAAACTCCAGCTGTTTTAATTCTCAGAAGGTTTACAACCTGATATACAGCTGCCTACCCCCTCCGTAAGTGCAGGTCCTAAATGAGCTTTTTTCTCTGTTCCCTCACCACAATCCAGATTCTTTTGGGGAGTTACCAGTACAGTAACCATACCAGGAAGTACTTAATTTATTAAGCTACTGCTTTTCTTAATCTCAGTGGAGATATTTACTGATAAACAGCTACCTACGCAGCATGTTCATGTCGTTCCTAAATGAGCTTTTATCTCTCTCCCCTCACCACAAATCAAATTCTTCTGAGGAGTTCCCAGTACATTATCCTTTCCCCTGTGTAATTACCTTAACAAGCTCCAGCTGTTTTTATTCTCAGAAGGTTTACTCCCTGATATACAGCTGTCTACCCCCTTCGTAAGTGCAGGTCCTAAATGAGCTCTTTTCTCTGTTCCCTCACCACAATCCAGATTCTTTTGGGGAGTTACCAGTAGAGTAACCATACCAGGAAGTACTTAATTTATTAAGCTACTGCTTTTCTTAATCTCAGTGGAGATATTTACTGATAAACAGCTACCTACGCAGCATGATCATGTCGTTCCTAAATGAGCTTTTATCTCTCTCCCCTCACCACAAAACAGATTCTTCTGAGGACTTACCAGTACATTATCGTTTCCCCTGTGTAATTACCTTAACAAGCTCCAGCTGTTTTTATTCTCAGAAGGTTTACTCCCTGATATACAGCTGCCTACCCCCTTCGTAAGTGCAGGTCCTAAATGAGCTTTTTTCTCTGTTCCCTCACCACAATCCAGATTCTTTTGGGCAGTTACCAGTACAGTAACCATACCAGGAAGTACTTAATTTATTAAGCTACTGCTTTTCTTAATCTCAGTGGAGATATTTACTGATAAACAGCTACCTACGCAGCATTTTCATGTCGTTCCTAAATGAGCTTTTATCTCTCTCCCCTCACCACAAATCAGATTCTTCTGAGGAGTTCCCAGTACATTATCCTTTCCCCTGTGTAATTACCTGAACAAGCCAGAGCAGTTTTTATTATCAGAAGGTTTACTCCCTGATATACAGCTGCCTACCCCCTTCGTAAGTGCAGGTCCTAAATGAGCTTTTTTCTCTGTTCCCTCACCACAATCCAGATTCTTTTGGGGAGTTACCAGTAGAGTAACCATACCAGGAAGTACTTAATTTATTAAGCTACTGCTTTTCTTAATCTCAGTGGAGATATTTACTGATAAACAGCTACCTACGCAGCATGTTCATGTCGTTCCTAAATGAGCTTTTATCTCTCTCCCCTCACCACAAATCAGATTCTTCTGAGGAGTTCCCAGTACATTATCCTTTCCCCTGTGTAATTACCTTAACAGGCTCCAGCTGTTTTTATTCTCAGAAGGTTTACTCCCTGATATACAACTGCCTACCCCCTTTGTAAGTGCAGGTCCTAAATGAGCTTTTTTCTCTGATCCCTCACCAAAATCCAGATTCTTTTGGGGAGATACCAGTACAGTAACCATACCAAAAGTACTTAATTTACTAAGCTACTGCTTTTCTTAATCTCAGTGGAGATATTTACTGATAAACAGCTACCTATGCAGCATGTTCATGTCGTTCCTAAATGAGGTTTTATCTCTCTCCCCTCACCACAAATCAGATTCTTCTGAGGAGTTCCCAGTACATTATCCTTTCCCCTGTGTAATTACCTTAACAAGCTCCAGCTGTTTTTATTCTCAGAAGGTTTACTCCCTGATATACAGCTGCCTAACCCCTTCGTAAGTGCAGGTCCTAAATGAGCTTTTTTCTCTGTTCCCTCACCACAATCCAGATTGTTTTGGGGAGTTACCAGTACAGTAACCATACAAGGAAGTACTTAATTTATTAAGCTACTGCTTTTCTTAATCTCAGTGGACATATTTACTGATAAACACCTACCTACGCAGCATGTTCATGTCGTTCCTAAATGAGCTTTTATCTCTCTCCCCTCACCACAAATCAGATTCTTCTGAGGAGTTCCCAGTACATTATCCTTTCCCCTGTGTAATTACCTTAACAAGCTCCAGCTGTTTTTATTCTCAGAAGGTTTACTCCCTGATATACAGCTGCCTACCCCCTTCGTAAGTGCAGGTCCTAAATGAGCTTTTTTCTCTGTTCCCTCACCACAATCCAGATTCTTTTGGAGAGTTACCAGTACAGTAACCATACCAGGAAGTACTTAATTTATTAATCTACTGCCTTTCTTAATCTCAGTAGAGATATTTACTGATAAACAGCTACCTATGCAGCATGTTCATGTCGTTCCTAAATGAGCTTTTATCTCTCTCCCCTCACCACAAATCAGATTCTTCTGAGGAGTTCCCAGTACATTATCCTTTCCCCTGTGTAATTACCTTAACAAGCTCCAGCTGTTTTTATTCTCAGAAGGTTTACTCCCTGATATACAGCTCCCTACCCCCTTCGTAAGTGCAGGTCCTAAATGAGCTTTTTTCTCTGTTCCCTCACCACAATCCAGATTCTTTTGGAGAGTTACCAGTACAGTAACCACACCAGGAAGTACTTAATTTATTAAGGTACTGCTTTTCTTAATCTCAGTGGAGATATTTACTGATAAACAGCTACCTACGCAGCATGTTCATGTCGTTCCTAAATGAGCTTTTATCTCTCTACCCTCACCACAAATCAGATTCTTCTGAGGAGTTCCCAGTACATTATCCTTTCCCCTGTGTAATTACCTTAACAAGCTCCAGCTGTTTTTATTCTCAGAAGGTTTACTCCCTGATATACAGCTGCCAACCCCCTTCGTAAGTGCAGGGCTTAAAAGAGCTTTTTTCTGTGTTCCCTCACCACAATCCAGATTCTTTTGGGGAGTTACCAGTACAGTAACCATACCAGGAAGTACTTAATTTATTAAGCTATTGCTTTTCTTAATCTCAGTGGAGATATTTACTGATAAACAGCTACCTACGCAGCATGTTCATGTCGTTCCTAAATGAGCTTTTATCTCTCTCCCCTCACCACAAATCAGATTCTTCTGAGGAGTTCCCAGTACATTATCCTTTCCCCTGTGTAATTACCTTAACAAGCTCCAGCTGTTTTTATTCTCAGAAGGATTACTCCCTGATATACAGCTGCCTCCCCCCTTCGTAAGCGCAGGTCCTAAATGAGCTTTTTTCTCTGTTCCCTCACCACAATCCAGATTCTTTTGGGGAGTTACCAGTACAGTAACCATACCAGGAAGTACTTAATTTATTAAGCTTCTGCTTTTCTTAATCTCAGTGGAGATATTTACTGATAAACAGCTACGTATGCAGCATGTTCATGTCGTTCCTAAATAAGCTTTTATCTCTCTCCCCTCACCACAAATCAGATTCTTCTGAGGAGTTCCCAGTACATTATCCTTTCCCCTGTATAATTACCTTAACAAGCTCCAGCTCTATTTATTCTCAGAATTTTTACTACCAGATATACTGATGCCTACCCCCTTAGAAAGTGCAGGTCTTAAATGAGCTTTTTTCTCTGTTCCCTCACCACAATCCAGATTCTTTTGGGGAGTTACCAGTACAGTAACCATACCAGGAAGTACTTAATTTATTAAGCTACTGCTTTTCTTATTCTCAGTGGAGATATTTACTGATAAAAAGCTACGTACGCAGCATGTTCATGTCTTTCCTAAATGAGCTTTTATCTCTCTCCTCTCACCACAAATCAGATTCTTCTGAGGATTTCCCAGTACATTATCCTTTCCCCTGTGTAATTACCTTAACAAGCTCCAGCTGTTTTTATTCTCAGAAGGTTTACTCCCTGATATACAGCTGCCTACCCTCTTCATAAGTGCATGTCCTAAATGAGCTTTTTTCTCTGTTCCCTCACCACAATCCAGATTCCTTTGGGGAGTTACCAGTACAGTAACCATACCAGGAAGTACTTAATTTATTAAGCTACTGCTTTTCTTAATCTCAGTGGAGATATTTACTGATAAACAGCTACCTACGCAGCATGTTCATGTCGTTCCTAAATGAGCTTTTATGTCTCTCCCCTCACCACAAATCAGATTCTTCTGAGGAGTTCCCTGTACATTATCCTTTCCCCTGTGTAATTACCTTAACAAGCTCCAGCTGTTTTTATTCTCAGAAGGTTTACTCCCTGATATACAGCTGTCTACCCCCTTCGTAAGTGCAGGTCCTAAATGAGCTCTTTTCTCTGTTCCCTCACCACAATCCAGATTCTTTTGGGGAGTTACCAGTAGAGTAACCATACCAGGAAGTACTTAATTTATTAAGCTACTGCTTTTCTTAATCTCAGTGGAGATATTTACTGATAAACAGCTACCTACGCAGCATGATCATGTCGTTCCTAAATGAGCTTTTATCTCTCTCCCCTCACCACAAAACAGATTCTTCTGAGGACTTACCAGTACATTATCGTTTCCCCTGTGTAATTACCTTAACAAGCTCCAGCTGTTTTTATTCTCAGAAGGTTTACTCCCTGATATACAGCTGCCTACCCCCTTCGTAAGTGCAGGTCCTAAATGAGCTTTTTTCTCTGTTCCCTCACCACAATCCAGATTCTTTTGGGGAGTTACCAGTACAGTAACCATACCAGGAAGTACTTAATTTATTAAGCTACTGCTTTTCTTAATCTCAGTGGAGATATTTACTGATAAACAGCTACCTACACAGCATTTTCATGTCGTTCCTAAATGAGCTTTTATCTCTCTCCCCTCACCACAAATCAGATTCTTCTGAGGAGTTCCCAGTACATTATCCTTTCCCCTGCGTAATTACCTGAACAAGCCAGAGCAGTTTTTATTATCAGAAGGTTTACTCCCTGATATACAGCTGCCTACCCCCTTCGTAAGTGCAGGTCCTAAATGAGCTTTTTTCTCTGTTCCCTCACCACAATCCAGATTCTTTTGGGGAGTTACCAGTAGAGTAACCATACCAGGAAGTACTTAATTTATTAAGCTACTGCTTTTCTTAATCTCAGTGGAGATATTTACTGATAAACAGCTACCTACGCAGCATGTTCATGTCGTTCCTAAATGAGCTTTTATCTCTCTCCCCTCACCACAAATCAGATTCTTCTGAGGAGTTCCCAGTACATTATCCTTTCCCCTGTGTAATTACCTTAACAGGCTCCAGCTGTTTTTATTCTCAGAAGGTTTACTCCCTGATATACAACTGCCTACCCCCTTTGTAAGTGCAGGTCCTAAATGAGCTTTTTTCTCTGATCCCTCACCAAAATCCAGATTCTTTTGGGGAGATACCAGTACAGTAACCATACCAAAAGTACTTAATTTATTAAGCTACTGCTTTTCTTAATCTCAGTGGAGATATTTACTGATAAACAGCTACCTATGCAGCATGTTCATGTCGTTCCTAAATGAGGTTTTATCTCTCTCCCCTCACCACAAATCAGATTCTTCTGAGGAGTTCCCAGTACATTATCCTTTCCCCTGTGTAATTACCTTAACAAGCTCCAGCTGTTTTTATTCTCAGAAGGTTTACTCCCTGATATACAGCTGCCAACCCCCTTCGTAAGTGCAGGGCTTAAAAGAGCTTTTTTCTGTGTTCCCTCACCACAATCCAGATTCTTTTGGGGAGTTACCAGTACAGTAACCATACCAGGAAGTACTTAATTTATTAAGCTACTGCTTTTCTTAATCTCAGTGGAGATATTTACTGATAAACAGCTACCTACGCAGCATGTTCATGTCGTTCCTAAATGAGCTTTTATCTCTCTCCCCTCACCACAAATCAGATTCTTCTGAGGAGTTCCCAGTACATTATCCTTTCCCCTGTGTAATTACCTTAACAAGCTCCAGCTGATTTTATTCTCAGAAGGATTACTCCCTGATATACAGCTGCCTCCCCCCTTCGTAAGCGCAGGTCCTAAATGAGCTTTTTTCTCTGTTCCCTCACCACAATCCAGATTCATTTGGGGAGTTACCAGTACAGTAACCATACCACGAAGTACTTAATTTATTAAGCTTCTGCTTTTCTTAATCTCAGTGGAGATATTTACTGATAAACAGCTACGTATGCAGCATGTTCATGTCGTTCCTAAATAAGCTTTTATCTCTCTCCCCTCACCACAAACCAGATTCTTCTGAGGAGTTCCCAGTACATTATCCTTTCCCCTGTGTAATTACCTTAACAAGCTCCAGCTCTTTTTATTCTCAGAAGGTTTACTACCAGATATACTGATGCCTACCCCCTTAGAAAGTGCAGGTCTTAAATGAGCTTTTTTCTCTGTTCCCTCACCACAATCCAGATTCTTTTGGGGAGTTACCAGTACAGTAACCATACCAGGAAGTACTTAATTTATTAAGCTACTGCTTTTCTTATTCTCAGTGGAGATATTTACTGATAAAAAGCTACGTACGCAGCATGTTCATGTCTTTCCTAAATGAGCTTTTATCTCTCTCCCCTCACCACAAATCAGATTCTTCTGAGGATTTCCCAGTACATTATCCTTTCCCCTGTGTAATTACCTTAACAAGCTCCAGCTGTTTTTATTCTCAGAAGGTTTACTCCCTGATATACAACTGCCTACCCTCTTCATAAGTGCATGTCCTAAATGAGCTTTTTTCTCTGTTCCCTCACCACAATCCAGATTCCTTTGGGGAGTTACCAGTACTGTAACCATACCAGGAAGTACTTAATTTATTAAGCTACTGCTTTTCTTAATCTCAGTGGAGATATTTACTGATAAACAGCTACCTACGCAGCATGTTCATGTCGTTTCTAAATGAGCTTTTATGTCTCTCCCCTCACCACAAATCAGATTCTTCTGAGGAGTTCCCTGTACATTATCCTTTCCCCTGTGTAATTACCTTAACAAGCTCCAGCTGTTTTTATTCTCAGAAGGTTTACTCCCTGATATACAGCTGCCTACCCCCTTTGTAAGTGCAGATCCTAAATGGCCTTTTTTCTCTGTTCCCTCACCACAATCCAGATTCTTTGGGGAGTTACCAGTACAGTAACCATACCAGGAAGTACTTAATTTATTAAGCTACTGCTTTTCTTAATCTCAGTGGAGATATTTACTGATAAACTGCTACCTACGCAGCATGTTCATGTCGTTCCTAAATGAGCTTTTATCTCTCTCCCCTCACCACAAATCAGATTCTTCTGAGGAGTTCCCAGTACATTATCCTTTTCCCTGTGTAATTATCTTAACAAGCTCCAGCTGTTTTTATTCTCAGAGGGTTTACTCCCTGATATACAGCTGCCTACCCCCTTCGTAACTGCAGGTCTTAAATGAGCTTTTTTCTCTGTTCCCTCACCACAATCCAGATTCTTTTGGGGAGTTACCAGTACAGTAACCATACCAGGAAGTACTTAATTTATTAAGCTACTGCTTTCTTAATCTCAGTGGAGATATTTACTGATAAACAGCTACCTACGCAGCATGTTCATGTCGTTCCTAAATGAGCTTTTATCTCTCTCCCCTCACCACAAATCAGATTCTTCTGAGGAGTTCCCAGTACATTATCCTTTCCCCTGTGTAATTACCTTAACAAGCTCCAGCTGTTTTTATTCTCAGAAGGTTTACTCCCTGATATACAGCTGCCTACCCCCTTCGTAAGTGCAGGTCCTAAATGAGCTTTTTTCTCTGTTCCCTCACCACAATCCAGATTCTTTTGGGAGTTACCAGTACAGAAAGCATACCAGGAAGTACTTAATTTATTAAGCTACTGCTTTTCTTAATCTCAGTGGAGATATTTACTGATAAACAGCTACCTATGCAGCATGTTCATTTCGTTCCTAAATGAGCTTTTATCTCTCTCCCCTCACCACAAATCAGATTCTTCTGAGGAGTTCCCAGTACATTATTCTTTCCCCTGTGTAATTACCTTAACAAGCTCCAGCTGCTTTTATTCTCAGAAGGTTTACTCCCTGATATACAGCTGCCTACCCCCTTCGTAAGTGCAGGTCCTAAATGAGCTTTTTTCTCTGTTCCCTCACCGCAATCCGGATTCTTTGGGGAGTTACCAGTACAGTAACCATACCAGGAAGTACTTAATTTATTAAGCTACTGCTTTTCTTAATCTCAGTGGAGATATTTACTGATAAACAGCTACCTACGCAGCATGTTCATGTCGTTCATAAATGAGCTTTTATCTCTCTCCCCTCACCACAAACCAGATTCTTCTGAGGAGTTCCCAGTACATTATCCTTTCCCCTGTGTAATTACCTTAACAAGCTGCAGCTGTTTTTATTCTAAGAAGGTTTACTCCCTGATATACAGCTGCATAACCCCTCCGTAAGTGCAGGTCCTAAATGAGCTTTTTTCTCTGTTCCCTCACCACAATCCAGATTCTTTTGGGGACTTACCAGTACAGTAACCATACCAGGAAGTACTTAATTTATTAAGCTACTGCTTTTCTTAATCTCAGTGGAGATATTTACTGATAAACAGCTACCTACGCAGCATGTTCATTTCGTTCCTAAATGAGCTTTTATCTCTCTCCCCTCACCACAAATCATATTCTTCTGAGGAGTTCCCAGTACATTATCCTTTCCCCTGTGTAATTACCTTAACAAGCTCCAGCTCTTTTTATTCTCAGAAGGTTTACTACCAGATATACTGATGCCTACCCCCTCAGAAAGTGCAGGTCCTAAATGAGCTTTTTTCTCTGTTCCCTCACCACAATCCAGATTCTTTTGGGGAGTTACCAGTACAGTAACCATACCAGGAAGTACTTAATTTATTAAGCTACTGCTTTTCTTATTCTCAGTGGAGATATTTACTGATAAAAAGCTACGTACGCAGCATGTTCATGTCTTTCCTAAATGAGCTTTTATCTCTCTCCCCTCACCACAAATCAGATTCTTCTGAGGATTTCCCAGTACATTATCCTTTCCCCTGTGTAATTACCTTAACAAGCTCCAGCTGTTTTTATTCTCAGAAGGTTTACTCCCTGATATACAGCATCTACCCTCTTCATAAGTGCATGTCCTAAATGAGCTTTTTTCTCTGTTCCCTCACCACAATCCAGATTCCTTTGGGGAGTTACCAGTACAGTAACCATACCAGGAAGTACTTAATTTATTAAGCTACTGCTTTTCTTAATCTCAGTGGAGATATTTACTGATAAACAGCTACCTACGCAGCATGTTCATGTCGTTCCTAAATGAGGTTTTATCTCTCTCCCCTCACCACAAATCAGATTCTTCTGAGGAGTTCCCTGTACATTATCCTTTCCCCTGTGTAATTACCTTAACAAGCTCCAGCTGTTTTTATTCTCAGAAGGTTTACTCCCTGATATACAGCTGCCTACCCCCTTTGTAAGTGCAGATCCTAAATGAGCTTTTTTCTCTGTTCCCTCACCACAATCCAGATTCTTTGGGGAGTTACCAGTACAGTAACCATACCAGGAAGTACTTAATTTATTAAGCTACTGCTTTATTTAATCTCATTGGAGATATTTACTGATAAACTGCTACCTACGCAGCATGTTCATGTCGTTCCTAAATGAGCTTTTATCTCTCTCCCCTCACTACAAATCAGAATCTTCTGAGGAGTTCCCAGTACATTATCCTTTCCCCTGTGAAATTACCTTAACAAGCTCCAGCTGTTTTTATTCTCAGAAGGTTTACTCCCTGATATACAGCTGCCTACCCCCTCCGTAAGTGCAGGTCCTAAATGAGCTTTTTTCTCTGTTCCCTCACCACAATCCAGATTCTTTTGGGGAGTTACCAGTACAGTAACCATACCAGGAAGTACTTAATTTATTAAGCTACTGCTTTTCTTAATCTCAGTGGAGATATTTACTGATAAACAGCTACCTACGCAGCATGTTCATGTCGTTCCTAAATGAGCTTTTATCTCTCTCCCCTCACCACAAATCAGATTCTTCTGAGGAGTTCCCAGTACATTATCCTTTTCCCTGTGTAATTACCTTAACAAGCTCCAGCTGTTTTTATTCTCAGAGGGTTTACTCCCTGATATACAGCTGCCTACCCCCTTCGTATCTGCAGGTCTTAAATGAGCTTTTTTCTCTGTTCCCTCACCACAATCCAGATTCTTTTGGGGAGTTACCAGTACAGTAACCATACCAGGAAGTACTTCATTTATTAAGCTACTGCTTTTCTTAATCACAGTGGAGATATTTACTGATAAACAGCTACCTACGCAGCATGTTCATTTCGTTCCTAAATGAGCTTTTATCTCTCTCCCCTCACCACAAATCATATTCTTCTGAGGAGTTCCCAGTACATTATCCTTTCCCCTGTGTAATTACCTTAACAAGCTCCAGCTGTTTTTATTCTCAGAAGGTTTACTCCCTGATATACAGCTGCCTCCCCCCTTCGTAAGTGCAGGTCCTAAATGAGCTTTTTTCTCTGTTCCCTCACCACAATCCAGATTCTTTTGGGGAGTTACCAGTACAGTAAGCATACCAGGAAGTACTTAATTTATTAAGCTACTGCTTTTCTTAATCTCAGTGGAGATATTTACTGATAAACAGCTACCTACGCAGCATGTTCATTTCGTTCCTAAATGAGCTTTTATCCCTCTCCCCTCACCACAAATCAGATTCTTCTGAGGAGTTCCCAGTACGTTATCCTTTCCCCTGTGTAATTACCTTAACAAGCTCCAGCTGCTTTTATTCTCAGAAGGTTTACTCCCTGATATACAGCTGCCTACCCCCTTCGTAAGTGCAGGTCCTAAATGAGCTTTTTTCTCTGTTCCCTCACCACAATCCAGATTCTTTTGGGGAGTTACCAGTACAGTAAGCATACCAGGAAGTACTTAATTTATTAAGTTACTGCTTTTCTTAATCTCAGTGGAGATATTTACTGATAAACAGCTACCTACGCAGCATGTTCATGTCGTTCCTAAATGAGCTTTTATCTCTCTCCCCTCACCACAAATCAGATTCTTCTGAGGAGTTCCCAGTACATTATCCTTTCCCCTGTGTAATTACCTTAACAAGCTCCAGCTGTTTTTATTCTCAGAAGGTTTACTCCCTGATATACAGCTGCCTACCCACTTAGTAAGTGCAGGTCCTAAATGAGCTTTTTTCTCTGTTCCCTCACCACAATCCAGATTCTTTTGGGGAGTTACCAGTACAGTAACCATACCAGGAAGTACTTAATTTATTAAGCTACTGCTTTTCTTAATCTCAGTGGAGATATTTACTGATAAACAGCTACCTACGCAGCATGTTCATGTCGTTCCTAAATGAGCTTTTATCTCTCTCCCCTCACCACAAATCAGATTCTTCTGAGGAGTTACCAGTACATTATCCTTTCCCCTGTGTAATTACCTTAACAAGCTCCAGCTGTTTTTATTCTCAGAAGGTTTACTCCCTGATATACAGCTGCCTACCCCCTTTGTAAGTGCAGGTCCTAAATGAGCTTTTTTCTCTGTTCCCTCACCACAATCCAGATTCTTTTGCGGAGTTACCAGTACAGTAACCATACCAGGAAGTACTTAATTTATTAAGCTACTACTTTTCTTAATCTCAGTGGAGACATTTACTGATAAACAGCTACCTACGCAGCATGTTCATGTCGTTCCTAAATGAGCTTTTATCTCTCTCCCCTCACCAAAAATCAGATTCTTCTGAGGAGTTCCCAGTACATTATCCTTTCCCCTGTGTAAGTACCTTAACAAGCTCCAGCTGTTTTTATTCTCAGAAGGTTTACTCCCTGATATACAGCTGCCTATCCCCTTCGTAAGTGCAGGTCCTAAATGAGCTTTTTTCTCTGTTCCCTCACCACAATCCAGATTCTTTTGGGGAGTTACCAGTACAGTAACCATAGCAGGAAGTACTTAATTTATTAAGCTACTGCTTTTCTTAATCTCAGTGGATATATTTACTGATAAACAGCTACCTACGCAGCATGTTCGTGTCGTTCCTAAATGAGCTTTTACCTCTTTCCCCTCACCACAAATCAGATTCTTCTGAGGAGTTCCCAGTACATTATCCATTCCCCTGTGTAATTACCTTTACAAGCTCCTGTTGTTTTTATTCTCAGAAGGTTTACTCCCTGATATACAGCTGCCTACCCCCTTCGTAAGTGCAAGTCCTAAATGAGCTTTTTTCTCTGTTCCATCACCACAATCCAGATTCTTTTGGGGAGTTACCAGTACAGTAACCATACCAGGAAGTACTTAATTTATTAAGCTACTGCTTTTCTTAATCTCAGTGGAGATATTTACTGATAAACAGCTACCTACGCAGCATGTTCATGTAGTTCCTAAATGAACTTTTATCTCTCTCCCCTCACCACAAATCAGATTCTTCTGAGGAGTTCCCAGTACATTATCCTTTCCCCTTTGTAATTACCTTAACAAGCTCCAGCTGTTTTTATTCTCAGAAGGTTTACTCCCTGATATACAGCTGCCTACCCCCTTCGTAAGTGCAGGTCCTAAATGAGCTTTCTTCTCTGTTCCCTCACTACAATCCAGATTCTTTTGGGGAGTTACCAGTACAGAAACCATACCAGGAAGTACTTAATTTATTAAGCTACTGCTTTTCTTAATCTCAGTGGAGATATTTACTGATAAACAGTTACGTATGCAGCATGTTCATGTCGTTCCTAAATGAGCTTTTATCTCTCTCCCCTCACCACAAATCAGATTCTTCTGAGGAGTTCCCAGTACATTATCCTTTCCCCTGTGTAATTACCTTTACAAGATCCAGCTGTTTTTATTCTCAGAAGGTTTACTCCCTGATATACAGCTGCCTCCCCCCTTCGTAAGTGCAAGTCCTAAATGAACTTTTTTCTCTGTTCCCTCACCACAATCCAGATTCTTTTGGGGAGTTACCAGTACAGTAACCATACCAGGAAGTACTTAATTTATTAAGCTACTGCTTTTCTTAATCTCAGTGGAGATATTTACTGATAAACAGCTACCTACGCAGCATGTTTATGTCGTTCTTAAATGAGCTTTTGTCTCTCTCCCCTCACTACAAATCAGATTCTTCTGAGGAGTTCCCAGTACATTATCCTTTCCCCTGTGTAATTACCTTAACAAGCTCCAGCTGTTTTTATTCTCAGAAGGTTTACTCCCTGATATACAGCTGCCTACCCCCTTCGTAAGTGCAGGTCCTAAATGAGCTCTTTTCTCTGTTCCCTCACCACAATCCAGATTCTTTTGGGGAGTTACCAGTACAGTAACCATACCAGGAAGTACTTAATTTATTAAGCTACTGCTTTTCTCAATCTCAGTGGAGATATTTACTGATAAACAGCTACCTACGCAGCATGTTCATGTCGTTCCTAAATGAGCTTTTATATCTCTGCCCTCACCAAAAATCACATTCTTCTGAGGAGTTCCCAGTACATTATTCTGTCTGCTGTGTAATTACCTTAACAAGCTCCACCTGTTTTTATTCTCAGAAGGTTTACTCCCTGATATACAGCTGCCTACCCCCTTCGTAAGTGCAGGTCCTAAATGAGCTTTTTTCTCTGTTCCCTCACCACAATCCAGATTCTTTTTGGGAGTTACCAGTACAGAAACCATACCAGGAAGTACTTAATTTATTAAGCTACTGCTTTTCTTAATCTCAGTGGAGATATTTACTGATAACAGCTACGTATGCAGCTGTTCCTTTCGTTCCTAAATGAGCTTTTATCTCTCTCCCCTCACCACAAATCAGATTCTTCTGAGGAGTTCCCAGTACAGTATCCTTTCCCCTGTGTAATTACCTTCACAAGCACCAGCTGTTTTTATTCTCAGAAGGTTTACTCCCTGATATACAGCTGCCTCCCCCCTTCGTAAGTGCAAGTCCTAAATGAACTTTTTTCTCTGTTCCCTCACCACAATCCAGATTCTTTTGGGGAGTTACCAGTACAGTAACCATACCAGGAAGTACTTAATCTATTAAGCTACTGCTTTTTCTAATCTCAGTGGAGATATTTACTGATAAACAGCTACCTACGCAGCATGTTTATGTCGTTCTTAAATGAGCTTTTTTCTCTCTCCCCTCACTACAAATCAGATTCTTCTGAGGAGTTCCCAGTACATTATCCTTTCCCCTGTGTAATTACCTTAACAAGCTCCAGCTGTTTTTATTCTCAGAAGGTTTACTCCCTGATATACAGCTGCCTACCCCCTTCGTAAGTGCAGGTCCTAAATGAGCTTTTTTCTCTGTTCCCTCACCACAATCCAGATTCTTTTGGGGAATTACCAGTACAGAAACCATACCAGGAAGTACTTAATTTATTAAGCTACTGCTTTTCTTAATCTCAGTGGAGATATTTACTGATAAACAGCTACCTACGCAGCATGTTCATGTCGTTCCTAAATGAGCTTTTATCTCTCTCCCCTCACCACAAATCAGATTCTTCTGAGGAGTTCCCAGTACATTATCCTTTCCCCTGTGTAATTACCTTTACAAGCACCAGCTGTTTTTATTCTCAGAAGGTTTACTCCCTGATATACAGCTGCCTCCCCCCTTCGTAAATGCAAGTCGTAAATGAACTTTTTTCTCTGTTCCCTCACCACAATCCAGATTCTTTTGGGGAGTTACCAGTACAGTAACCATACCAGGAAGTACTTAATTTATTAAGCTACTGCTTTTCTTAATCTCAGTGGAGATATTACTGATAAACAGCTACCTACGCAGCATGTTCATGTCGTTCTTAAATGAGCTTTTATCTCTCTCCCCTCACCACAAATCAGATTCTTCTGAGGAGTTCCCAGTACATTATCCTTTTCCCTTTGTAATTACTTTAACAAGCTCCAGCTGTTTTTATTCTCAGAAGGTTTACTCCCTGATATACAACTGCCTACCCCCTTCGTAAGTGCAGGTCCTAAATGAGCTTTTTTCTCTGTTCCCTCACCACAATCCAGATTCTTTTGGGGAGTTACCAGTACAGTAACCATACCAGGAAGTACTTAATTTATTAAGCTACTGCTTTTCTTAATCTCAGTGGAGATATTTACTGATAAACAGCTACCTACGCAGCATGTTCATGTCGTTCCTAAATGAGCTTTTATCTCTCTCCCCTCACCACAAATCAGATTCTTCTGAGGAGTTACCAGTACATTATCCTTTCCCCTGTGTAATTACCTTAACAAGCTCCAGCTGTTTTATTCTCAGAAGGTTTACTCCCTGATATACAGCTGCCTACCCCCTTCGTAAGTGCAGGTCCTAAATGAGCTTTTTTCTCTGTTCCCTCACCACAATC
>NW_025961773.1:0-29718 GCF_023159225.1 Perognathus longimembris pacificus | reverse complement strand
ACAGCTGGAGCTTGTTAAGGTAATTACACAGGGGAAAGGATAATGTACTGGGAACTCCTCAGAAGAATCTGATTTGTGGTGAGGGGAGAGAGATAAAAGCTCATTTAGGAACGACATGAACATGCTGCGTAGTTAGCTGTTTATCAGTAAATATCTCCACTGAGATTAAGAAAAGCAGTAGCTTAATAAATTAAGTACTTCCTGGTATGGTTACTGTACTGGAAACTCCGCAGAAGAATCTGGATTGTGGTGAGGGAACAGAGAAAAAAGCTCATTTAGGACCTGCACTTACGAAGGGGGTAGGCAGCTGTATATCAGGGAGTAAACCTTCTGAGAATAAAAACAGCTGGAGCTTGTTAAGGTAATTAAAAAGGGGAAAGGATAATGTACTGGGAACTCCTGAGAAGAATCTGATTTGTGGTGAGGGGAGAGAGATAAAAGCTCATTTAGGAACGACATGAACATGCTGCGTATGTAGCTGTTTATCAGTAAATATCTCCACTGAGATTAAGAAAAGCAGTAGCTTAATAAAGAAAGTACTTCCTGGTATGGTTACTGTACTGGTAACTCCCAAAAAGAATGTGGATTGTGGTGAGGGAACAGAGAAAAAAGCTCATATAGGACCTGCAATTACGAAGGGGGTAGGCAGCTGTATATCAGGGAGTAAACCTTCTGAAAATAAAAACACTGGAGCTTGTTAAGGTAATTACACAGGGGAAAGGATAATGTACTGGGAACTCCTCAGAAGAATCTGATTTGTGGTGAGGGAGTGAGATAAAAGCTCATTTAGGAACGACATGAACATACTGCGTAGGTAGCTGTTTATCAGTACATATCTCCACTGAGATTAAGAAAAGCAGTAGCTTAATAAATTAAGTACTTCCTGGTATGGTTACTGTACTGGTAACTCCCCAGATGAATCTGGATTGTGGTGAGGGAACAGAGAAAAAAGCTCATTTAGGACCTGCACTTACGAAGGGGGTAGGCAGCTGTATATCAGGGAGTAAACCTTCTGAGAATAAAAACAGCTGAATCTTGTTAATGTAATTACAGTGGGGAAAGGATAATGTACTGGGAACTGCTCAGAAGAATCTGATTTGTGTTGAGGGGAGAGAGATAAAAGCTCATTTAGGAACGACATGAACATGCTGCGTAGGTAGCTGTTTATCAGTAAATATCTCCACTGAGATTAAGAAAAGCAGTAGCTTAATAAATTAAGTACTCCCTGGTATGGTTACTGTACTGGTAACTCCCCAAAAGAATCTGGATTGTGGTGAAGGAACAGAGAAAAAAGCTCATTTAGGATCTGCACTGACGAAGGGGGTAGGCAGCTGTATATCAGGGAGCAAACCTTATGAGAATAAAAACAGCTGGAGCTTGTTAAGGTAATTACACAGGGGAAAGGATAATGTACTGGGAACTCCTCAGAAGAATCTGATTTGTGGTGAGGGGAGAGAGATAAAAGCTCATTTAGGAACGACATGAACATGCTGCATACGTAGCTGTTTATCAGTAAATATCTCCACTGAGATTAAGAAAAGCAGTAGCTTAATAAATTAAGTACTTCCTGGTATGGTTACTGTACTGGTAACTCCCCAAAAGAATCTGGATTGTGGTGAGGGAACAGAGAAAAAAGCTCATTTAGGACCTGAACTTACGAAGGGGGTAGGCAGCTGTATATCAGTTAGTAAACCTTCTGAGAATAAAAACAGCTGGAGCTTGTTAAGGTAATTACACAGGGGAAAGGATAATGTACTGGGAACTCCTCAGAAGAATCTGAATTGTGGTGAGGGGAGAGAGATAAAAGCTCATTTAGGAACGATATGAACATGCTGCGTAGGTAGCTGTTTATCAGTAAATATCTCCACTGAGATTAAGAAAAGCAGTAGCTTAATAAATTAAGTACTTCCTGGTATGGTTACTGTACTGGTAACTCCCCAAAAGAATCTGGATTGTGGTGAGGGAACAGAGAAAAAAGCTCATTTAGGACCTGCACTTACGAAGGGGGTAGGCAGCTGTATATCAGGGAGTAAACCTTCTGAGAATAAAAACAGCTGGAGCTTGTTAAGGTAATTACACAGGGGAAAGGATAATGTACTGGGAAGTCCTCAGAAGAATGTGATTTCTGGTGAGGGGCAGAGATAAAAGCTCATTTAGGAACGACATGAACATGCTGCGTAGGTAGCTGTTTATCAGTAAATATCTCCACTGAGATTAAGAAAAGCAGTAGCTTAATAAATTAAGTACTTCCTGGTATCGTTACTGTACTGGTAACTCCCCAAAAGAATCTGGATTGTGGTGAGGGAACAGAGAAAAAAGCTCATTTAGGACCTGCACTAACGAAGGGGGTAGGCAGCTGTATATCAGGGAGTAAAATTTTTGAGAATAAAAACAGCTGGTGCTTGTTAAGGTAATTACACAGGGGAAAGGATAATGTACTGGGAACTCCTCAGAAGAATCTGATTTGTGGTGAGGGGAGAGAGATAAAAGCTCATTTAGGAACGACATGAACATGCTGCATACGTAGCTGTTTATCAGTATATATCTCCACTGAGATTCAGAAAAGCAGTAGCTTAATAAATTAAGTACTTCCTGGTATGGTTACTATACTGGTAACTCCCCAAAAGAATCTGGATTGTGGTGAGGGAACAGAGAAAAAAGCTCATTTAGGACCTGCACTTATGAAGGGGGTAGGCAGCTGTATATCAGGGAGTAAACTTTCTGAGAATAAAAACAGCTGGAGCTTGTTAAGGTAATTACACAGGGGAAAGGATAATGTACTGGGAACTCCTCAGAAGAATCTGATTTGTGGTGAGGGGAGAGAGATAAAAGCTCATTAAGGAACGACATGAACATGCTGCGTAGGTAGCTGTTTATCAGTAAATATCTCCACTGAGATTAAGAAAAGCAGTAGCTTAATAAATTAAGTACTCCCTGGTATGGTTACTGTACTGGTAACTCCCCAAAAGAATCTGGATTGTGGTGAAGGAACAGAGAAAAAAGCTCATTTAGGACCAGCACTTACGAAGGGGGTAGGCAGCTGTATATCAGTTAGTAAACCTTCTGAGAATAAAAACAGCTGGAGCTTGTTAAGGTAATTACACAGGGGAAAGGATAATGTACTGGGAACTCCTCAGAAGAATCTGAATTGTGGTGAGGGGAGAGAGATAAAAGCTCATTTGGAACGATATGAACATGCTGCGTAGGTAACTGTTTATCAGTAAATATCTCCACTGAGATTAAGAAAAGCAGTAGCGAAATAAATTAAGTACTTCCTGGTATGGTTACTGTACTGGTAACTCCCCAGATGAATCTGGATTGTGGTGAGGGAACAGAGAATAAAGCTCATTTAGGACCTGAAATTACGAAGGGGGTAGGCAGCTGTATATCAGGGAGTAAACCTTCTGAGAATAAAAACAGCTGGAGCTTGTTAAGGTAATTACACAGGGGAAAGGATAATGTACTGGGAACTCCTCAGAAGAATCTGATTTGTGGTGAGGGGAGAGAGATAAAAGCTCATTTAGGAATGACATGAACATGCTGCGTAGTTAGCTGTTTATCAGTAAATATCTCCACTGAGATTAAGAAAAGCAGTAGCTTAATAAATTAAGTACTTCCTGGTATGGTTACTGTACTGGTAACTCCGCAGAAGAATCTGGATTGTGGTGAGGGAACAGAGAAAAAAGCTCATTTAGGACCTGCACTTACGAAGGGGGTAGGCAGCTGTATATCAGGGAGTAAACCTTCTGAGAATAAAAACAGCTGGAGCTTGTTAAGGTAATTAAAAAGGGGAAAGGATAATGTACTGGGAACTCCTGAGAAGAATCTGATTTGTGGTGAGGGGAGAGAGATAAAAGCTCATTTAGGAACGACATGAACATGCTGCGTATGTAGCTGTTTATCAGTAAATATCTCCACTGAGATTAAGAAAAGCAGTAGCTTAATAAAGAAAGTACTTCCTGGTATGGTTACTGTACTGGTAACTCCCAAAAAGAATGTGGATTGTGGTGAGGGAACAGAGAAAAAAGCTCATTTAGGACCTGCAATTACGAAGGGGGTAGGCAGCTGTATATCAGGGAGTAAACCTTCTGAAAATAAAAACAGCTGGAGCTTGTTAAGGTAATTACACAGGGGAAAGGATAATGTACTGGGAACTCCTCAGAAGAATCTGATTTGTGGTGAGGGGAGTGAGATAAAAGCTCATTTAGGAACGACATGAACATACTGCGTAGGTAGCTGTTTATCAGTACATATCTCCACTGAGATTAAGAAAAGCAGTAGCTTAATAAATTAAGTACTTCCTGGTATGGTTACTGTACTGGTAACTCCCCAGATGAATCTGGATTGTGGTGAGGGAACAGAGAAAAAAGCTCATTTAGGACCTGCACTTACGAAGGGGGTAGGCAGCTGTATATCAGGGAGTAAACCTTCTGAGAATAAAAACAGCTGGAGCTTGTTAAGGTAATTACAGTGGGGAAAGGATAATGTACTGGGAACTGCTCAGAAGAATCTGATTTGTGTTGAGGGGAGAGAGATAAAAGCTCATTTAGGAACGACATGAACATGCTGCGTAGGTAGCTGTTTATCAGTAAATATCTCCACTGAGATTAAGAAAAGCAGTAGCTTAATAAATTAAGTACTCCCTGGTATGGTTACTGTACTGGTAACTCCCCAAAAGAATCTGGATTGTGGTGAAGGAACAGAGAAAAAAGCTCATTTAGGATCTGCACTGACGAAGGGGGTAGGCAGCTGTATATCAGGGAGCAAACCATATGAGAATAAAAACAGCTGGAGCTTGTTAAGGTAATTACACAGGGGAAAGGATAATGTACTGGGAACTCCTCAGAAGAATCTGATTTGTGGTGAGGGGAGAGAGATAAAAGCTCATTTAGGAACGACATGAACATGCTGCGTATGTAGCTGTTTATCAGTAAATATCTCCACTGAGATTAAGAAAAGCAGTAGCTTAATAAAGAAAGTACTTCCTGGTATGGTTACTGTACTGGTAACTCCCAAAAAGAATGTGGATTGTGGTGAGGGAACAGAGAAAAAAGCTCATTTAGGACCTGCAATTACGAAGGGGGTAGGCAGCTGTATATCAGGGAGTAAACCTTCTGAAAATAAAAACAGCTGGAGCTTGTTAAGGTAATTACACAGGGGAAAGGATAATGTACTGGGAACTCCTCAGAAGAATCTGATTTGTGGTGAGGGGAGTGAGATAAAAGCTCATTTAGGAACGACATGAACATACTGCGTAGGTAGCTGTTTATCAGTACATATCTCCACTGAGATTAAGAAAAGCAGTAGCTTAATAAATTAAGTACTTCCTGGTATGGTTACTGTACTGGTAACTCCCCAGATGAATCTGGATTGTGGTGAGGGAACAGAGAAAAAAGCTCATTTAGGACCTGCACTTACGAAGGGGGTAGGCAGCTGTATATCAGGGAGTAAACCTTCTGAGAATAAAAACAGCTGGAGCTTGTTAAGGTAATTACAGTGGGGAAAGGATAATGTACTGGGAACTGCTCAGAAGAATCTGATTTGTGTTGAGGGGAGAGAGATAAAAGCTCATTTAGGAACGACATGAACATGCTGCGTAGGTAGCTGTTTATCAGTAAATATCTCCACTGAGATTAAGAAAAGCAGTAGCTTAATAAATTAAGTACTCCCTGGTATGGTTACTGTACTGGTAACTCCCCAAAAGAATCTGGATTGTGGTGAAGGAACAGAGAAAAAAGCTCATTTAGGATCTGCACTGACGAAGGGGGTAGGCAGCTGTATATCAGGGAGCAAACCTTATGAGAATAAAAACAGCTGGAGCTTGTTAAGGTAATTACACAGGGGAAAGGATAATGTACGGGGAACTCCTCAGAAGAATCTGATTTGTGGTGAGGGGAGAGAGATAAAAGCTCATTTAGGAACGACATGAACATGCTGCATACGTAGCTGTTTATCAGTAAATATCTCCACTGAGATTAAGAAAAGCAGTAGCTTAATAAATTAAGTACTTCCTGGTATGGTTACTGTACTGGTAACTCCCCAAAAGAATCTGGATTGTGGTGAGGGAACAGAGAAAAAAGCTCATTTAGGACCTGAACTTACGAAGGGGGTAGGCAGCTGTATATCAGTTAGTAAACCTTCTGAGAATAAAAACAGCTGGAGCTTGTTAAGGTAATTACACAGGGGAAAGGATAATGTACTGGGAACTCCTCAGAAGAATCTGAATTGTGGTGAGGGGAGAGAGATAAAAGCTCATTTAGGAACGATATGAACATGCTGCGTAGGTAGCTGTTTCTCAGTAAATATCTCCACTGAGATTAAGAAAAGCAGTAGCTTAATAAATTAAGTACTTCCTGGTATGGTTACTGTACTGGTAACTCCCCAAAAGAATCTGGATTGTGGTGAGGGAACAGAGAAAAAAGCTCATTTAGAACCTGCACTTACGAAGGGGGTAGGCAGCTGTATATCAGGGAGTAAACCTTCTGAGAATAAAAACAGCTGGAGCTTGTTAAGGTAATTACACAGGGGAAAGGATAATGTACTGGGAAGTCCTCAGAAGAATGTGATTTCTGGTGAGGGGCAGAGATAAAAGCTCATTTAGGAACGACATGAATATGCTGCGTAGGTAGCTGTTTATCAGTAAATATCTCCACTGAGATTAAGAAAAGCAGTAGCTTAATAAATTAAGTACTTCCTGGTATCGTTACTGTACTGGTAACTCCCCAAAAGAATCTGGATTGTGGTGAGGGAACAGAGAAAAAAGCTCATTTAGGACCTGCACTAACGAAGGGGGTAGGCAGCTGTATATCAGGGAGTAAAATTTTTGAGAATAAAAACAGCTGGTGCTTGTTAAGGTAATTACACAGGGGAAAGGATAATGTACTGGGAACTCCTCAGAAGAATCTGATTTGTGGTGAGGGGAGAGAGATAAAAGCTCATTTAGGAACGACATGAACATGCTGCATACGTAGCTGTTTATCAGTAAATATCTCCACTGAGATTCAGAAAAGCAGTAGCTTAATAAATTAAGTACTTCCTGGTATGGTTACTATACTGGTAACTCCCCAAAAGAATCTGGATTGTGGTGAGGGAACAGAGAAAAAAGCTCATTTAGGACCTGCACTTATGAAGGGGGTAGGCAGCTGTATATCAGGGAGTAAACTTTCTGAGAATAAAAACAGCTGGAGCTTGTTAAGGTAATTACACAGGGGAAAGGATAATGTACTGGGAACTCCTCAGAAGAATCTGATTTGTGGTGAGGGGAGAGAGATAAAAGCTCATTAAGGAACGACATGAACATGCTGCGTAGGTAGCTGTTTATCAGTAAATATCTCCACTGAGATTAAGAAAAGCAGTAGCTTAATAAATTAAGTACTCCCTGGTATGGTTACTGTACTGGTAACTCCCCAAAAGAATCTGGATTGTGGTGAAGGAACAGAGAAAAAAGCTCATTTAGGACCAGCACTTACGAAGGGGGTAGGCAGCTGTATATCAGTTAGTAAACCTTCTGAGAATAAAAACAGCTGGAGCTTGTTAAGGTAATTACACAGGGGAAAGGATAATGTACTGGGAACTCCTCAGAAGAATCTGAATTGTGGTGAGGGGAGAGAGATAAAAGCTCATTTGGAACGATATGAACATGCTGCGTAGGTAACTGTTTATCAGTAAATATCTCCACTGAGATTAAGAAAAGCAGTAGCGTAATAAATTAAGTACTTCCTGGTATGGTTACTGTACTGTTAACTCCCCAGATGAATCTGGATTGTGGTGAGGGAACAGAGAATAAAGCTCATTTAGGACCTGTAATTACGAAGGGGGTAGGCAGCTGTATATCAGGGAGTAAACCTTCTGAGAATAAAAACAGCTGGAGCTTGTTAAGGTAATTACACAGGGGAAAGGATAATGTACTGGGAACTCCTCAGAAGAATCTGATTTGTGGTGAGGGGAGAGAGATAAAAGCTCATTTAGGAATGACATGAACATGCTGCGTAGTTAGCTGTTTATCAGTAAATATCTCCACTGAGATTAAGAAAAGCAGTAGCTTAATAAATTAAGTACTTCCTGGTATGGTTACTGTACTGGTAACTCCGCAGAAGAATCTGGATTGTGGTGAGGGAACAGAGAAAAAAGCTCATTTAGGACCTGCACTTACGAAGGGGGTAGGCAGCTGTATATCAGGGAGTAAACCTTCTGAGAATAAAAACAGCTGGAGCTTGTTAAGGTAATTAAAAAGGGGAAAGGATAATGTACTGGGAACTCCTGAGAAGAATCTGATTTGTGGTGAGGGGAGAGAGATAAAAGCTCATTTAGGAACGACATGAACATGCTGCGTATGTAGCTGTTTATCAGTAAATATCTCCACTGAGATTAAGAAAAGCAGTAGCTTAATAAAGAAAGTACTTCCTGGTATGGTTACTGTACTGGTAACTCCCAAAAAGAATGTGGATTGTGGTGAGGGAACAGAGAAAAAAGCTCATTTAGGACCTGCAATTACGAAGGGGGTAGGCAGCTGTATATCAGGGAGTAAACCTTCTGAAAATAAAAACAGCTGGAGCTTGTTAAGGTAATTACACAGGGGAAAGGATAATGTACTGGGAACTCCTCAGAAGAATCTGATTTGTGGTGAGGGGAGAGAGATAAAAGCTCATTTAGGAACGACATGAACATGCTGCGTAGGTAGCTGTTTATCAGTAAATATCTCCACTGAGATTAAGAAAAGCAGTAGCTTAATAAATTAAGTACTTCCTGGTATGGTTACTGTACTGGTAACTCCCCAGATGAATCTGGATTGTGGTGAGGGAACAGAGAAAAAAGCTCATTTAGGACCTGCACTTACGAAGGGGGTAGGCAGCTGTATATCATGGAGTAAACCTTCTGAGAATAAAAACAGCTGGAGCTTGTTAAGGTAATTACAGTGGGGAAAGGATAATGTACTGGGAACTGCTCAGAAGAATCTGATTTGTGTTGAGGGGAGAGAGATAAAAGCTCATTTAGGAACGACATGAACATGCTGCGTAGGTAGCTGTTTATCAGTAAATATCTCCACTGAGATTAAGAAAAGCAGTAGCTTAATAAATTAAGTACTCCCTGGTATGGTTACTGTACTGGTAACTCCCCAAAAGAATCTGGATTGTGGTGAAGGAACAGAGAAAAAAGCTCATTTAGGATCTGCACTGACGAAGGGGGTAGGCAGCTGTATATCAGGGAGCAAACCTTATGAGAATAAAAACAGCTGGAGCTTGTTAAGGTAATTACACAGGGGAAAGGATAATGTACTGGGAACTCCTCAGAAGAATCTGATTTGTGGTGAGGGGAGAGAGATAAAAGCTCATTTAGGAACGACATGAACATGCTGCATAGGTAGCTGTTTATCAGTAAATATCTCCACTGAGATTAAGAAAAGCAGTAGCTTAATAAATTAAGTACTTCCTGGTATGGTTACTGTTCTGGTAACTCCCCAAAAGAATCTGGATTGTGGTGAGGGAACAGAGAAAAAAGCTCATTTAGGACCTGAACTTACGAAGGGGGTAGGCAGCTGTATATCAGTTAGTAAACCTTCTGAGAATAAAAACAGCTGGAGCTTGTTAAGGTAATTACACAGGGGAAAGGATAATGTACTGGGAACTCCTCAGAAGAATGTGATTTCTGGTGAGGGGCAGAGATAAAAGCTCATTTAAGAACGACATGAACATGCTGCGTAGGTAGCTGTTTATCAGTAAATATCTCCACTGAGATTAAGAAAAGCAGTAGCTTAATAAATTAAGTACTTCCTGGTATGGTTACTATACTGGTAACTCCCCAAAAGAATCTGGATTGTGGTGAGGGAACAGGGAAAAAAGCTCATTTAGGACCTGCACTTACGAAGTGGGTAGGCAGATGTATATCAGGGAGTAAACCTTCTGAGAATAAAAACAGCTGGAGCTTGTTAAGGTAATTACACAGGGGAAAGGATAATGTACTGGGAACTCCTCAGAAGAATCTGATTTGTGGTGAGGGGAGAGAGATAAAACTCATTTAGGAACGACATGAACATGCTGCAAACGTAGCTGTTTATCAGTAAATATCTCCACTGAGATTAAGAAAAGCAGTAGCTTAATAAATTAAGTACTTCCTGGTATGGTTTCTGTATTGGTAACTCCCTAAAAGAATCTGGATTGTGGTGAGGGAACAGAGAAAAAAGCTCATTTAGGACCTTCACTTATGAAGGGGGTAGGCAGCTGTATATCAGGGAGTAAACTTTCTGAGAATAAAAACAGCTGGAGCTTGTTAAGGTAATTACACAGGGGAAAGGATAATGTACTGGGAACTCCTCAGAAGAATCTGATTTGTGGTGAGGGGAGAGAGATAAAAGCTCATTAAGGAACGACATGAACATGCTGCGTAGGTAGCTGTTTATCAGTAAATATCTCCACTGAGATTAAGAAAAGCAGTAGCTTAATAAATTAAGTACTCCCTGGTATGGTTACTGTACTGGTAACTCCCCAAAAGAATCTGGATTGTGGTGAAGGAACAGAGAAAAAAGCTCATTTAGGACCAGCACTTACGAAGGGGGTAGGCAGCTGTATATCAGTTAGTAAACCTTCTGAGAATAAAAACAGCTGGAGCTTGTTAAGGTAATTACACAGGGGAAAGGATAATGTACTGGGAACTCCTCAGAAGAATCTGAATTGTGGTGAGGGGAGAGAGATAAAAGCTCATTTGGAACGATATGAGCATGCTGCGTAGGTAGCTGTTTATCAGTAAATATCTCCACTGAGATTAAGAAAAGCAGTAGTTTAATAAATTAAGTACTTCCTGGTATGGTTACTGTACTGGTAACTCCCCAAAAGAATCAGGATTGTGGTGAGGGAACAGAGAAAAAAGCTCATTTAGGACCTGCACTTACGAAGGGGGTAGGCAGTTGTATATCAGGGAGTAAACCTTCTGAGAATAAAAACAGCTGGAGCTTGTTAAGGTAATTACACAGGGGAAATGATAATGTACTGGGAACTCCTCAGAAGAATCTGATTTGTGGTGAGGGGAGAGAGATAAAAGCTCATTAAGGAACGACATGAACATGCTGCGTAGGTAGCTGTTTATCAGTAAATATCTCCACTGAGATTAAGAAAAGCAGTAGCTTAATAAATTAAGTACTCCCTGGTATGGTTACTGTACTGGTAACTCCCCAAAAGAATCTGGATTGTGGTGAAGGAACAGAGAAAAAAGCTCATTTAGGACCTGCACTTACGAAGGGGGTAGGCAGCTGTATATCAGGGAGCAAACCTTCTGAGAATAAAAAAAGCTGGAGCTTGTGAAGGTAATTACACAGGGGAAAGGATAATGTACTAAGGAACTCCTCAGAAGAATCTGATTTGTGGTGAGGGGAGAGAGATAAAAGCTCATTTAGGAACGACATGAACATGCTGCGTAGGTAGCTGTTTATCAGTAAATATCTCCACTGAGATTAAGAAAAGCAGTAGCTTAATAAATTAAGTACTTCCTGGTATGGTTACTGTACTGGTAACTCCCCAAAAGAATCTGGATTGTGGTGAGGGAACAGAGAAAAAAGCTCATTTAGGACCAGCACTTACGAAGGGGGTAGGCAGCTGTATATCAGTTAGTAAACCTTCTGAGAATAAAAACAGCTGGAGCTTGTTAAGGTAATTACACAGGGGAAAGGATAATGTACTGGGAACTCCTCAGAAGAATCTGAATTGTGGTGAGGTGAGAGATATAAAAGCTCATTTAGGAACGACATGAACATGCTGCGTAGGTAGCTGTTTATCAGTAAATATCTCCACTGAGATTAAGAAAAGCAGTAGCTTAATAAATAAAGTACTTCCTGGTATGGTTACTGTACTGGTAACTCCCCCAAAGAATCAGGATTGTGGTGAGGGAACAGAGAAAAAAGCTCATTTAGGACCTGCACTTACGAAGGGGGTAGGCAGCTGTATATCAGGGAGTAAACCTTCTGAGAATAAAAACAGCTGGAGCTTGTTAAGGTAATTACACAGGGGAAAGGATAATGTACTGGGAACTCCTCAGAAGAATCTGAATTGTGGTGAGGAGAGAGAGATAAAAGCTCATTTAGGAACGATATGAACATGCTGCGTAGGTAGCTGTTTATCAGTAAATATCTCCACTGAGATTCAGAAAAGCAGTAGCTTAATAAATTAAGTACTTCCTGGTATGGTTACTGTACTGGTAACTCCCCAAAAGAATCTGGAATGTGGTGAGGGAACAGAGAAAAAAGCTCATTTAGGACCTGCACTTACGAAGGGGGTAGGCAGCTGTATATCAGGGAGTAAACCTTCTGAGAATAAAAACAGCTGGAGCTTGTTAAGGTAATTACACAGGGGATAGGATAATGTACTGGGAAGTCCTCAGAAGAAGGTGATTTGTGGTGAGGGGCAGAGATAAAAGCTCATTTAGGAACGACATGAACATGCTGCGTAGGTAGCTGTTTATCAGTAAATATCTCCACTGAGATTAAGAAAAGCAGTAGCTTAATAAATTAAGTACTTCCTGGTATGGTTACTGTACTGGTAACTCCCCAAAAGAATCTGGATTGTGGTGAGGGAACAGAGAATAAAGCTCATTTAGGACCTGAACTTACGAAGGGGGTAGGCAGCTGTATATCAGGGAGTAAACCTTGTGAGAATAAAAAGAGCTGGAGCTTGTTAAGGTAATTACACAGGTGAAAGGATAATGTACTGGGAACTCCTCAGAAGAATCTGATTTGTGGTGAGGGGAGAGAGATAAAAGCTCATTTAGGAACGACATGAACATGCTGCGTAGTTAGCTGTTTATCAGTAAATATCTCCACTGAGATTAAGAAAAGCAGTAGCTTAATAAATTAAGTACTTACTGGTATGGTTACTGTACTGGTAACTCCGCAGAAGAATCTGGATTGTGGTGAGGGAACAGAGAAAAAAGCTCATTTAGGACCTGCACTTACGAAGGGGGTAGGCAGCTGTATATCAGGGAGTAAACCTTCTGAGAATAAAAACAGCTGGAGCTTGTTAAGGTAATTAAAAAGGGGAAAGGATAATGTACTGGGAACTCCTGAGAAGAATCTGATTTGTGGTGAGGGGAGAGATATAAAAGCTCATTTAGGAACGAAATGAACATGCGGCGTATGTAGCTGTTTATCAGTAAATATCTCCACTGAGATTAAGAAAAGCAGTAGCTTAATAAAGAAAGTACTTCCTGGTATGGTTACTGTACTGGTAACTCCCAAAAAGAATCTGGATTGTGGTGAGGGAACAGAGAAAAAAGCTCATTTAGGACCTGCACTTACGAAGGGGGTAGGCAGCTGTATATCAGGGAGTAAACCTTCTGAAAATAAAAACAGCTGGAGCTTGTTAAGGTAATTACACAGGGGAAAGGATAATGTACTGGGAACTCCTCAGAAGAATCTGATTTGTGGTGAGGGGAGTGAGATAAAAGCTCATTTAGGAACGACATGAACATACTGCGTAGGTAGCTGTTTATCAGTACATATCTCCACTGAGATTAAGAAAAGCAGTAGCTTAATAAATTAAGTACTTCCTGGTATGGTTACTGTACTGGTAACTCCCCAGATGAATCTGGATTGTGGTGAGGGAACAGAGAAAAAAGCTCATTTAGGACCTGCACTTACGAAGGGGGTAGGCAGCTGTATATCAGGGAGTAAACCTTCTGAGAATAAAAACAGCTGGAGCTTGTTAAGGTAATTACAGTGGGGAAAGGATAATGTACTGGGAACTGCTCAGAAGAATCTGATTTGTGTTGAGGGGAGAGAGATAAAAGCTCATTTAGGAACGACATGAACATGCTGCGTAGGTAGCTGTTTATCAGTAAATATCTCCACTGAGATTAAGAAAAGCAGTAGCTTAATAAATTAAGTACTCCCTGGTATGGTTACTGTACTGGTAACTCCCCAAAAGAATCTGGATTGTGGTGAAGGAACAGAGAAAAAAGCTCATTTAGGATCTGCACTGACGAAGGGGGTAGGCAGCTGTATATCAGGGAGCAAACCTTATGAGAATAAAAACAGCTGGAGCTTGTTAAGGTAATTACACAGGGGAAAGGATAATGTACTGGGAACTCCTCAGAAGAATCTGATTTGTGGTGAGGGGAGAGAGATAAAAGCTCATTTAGGAACGACATGAACATGCTGCATACGTAGCTGTTTATCAGTAAATATCTCCACTGAGATTAAGAAAAGCAGTAGCTTAATAAATTAAGTACTTCCTGGTATGGTTACTGTACTGGTAACTCCCCAAAAGAATCTGGATTGTGGTGAGGGAACAGAGAAAAAAGCTCATTTAGGACCTGAACTTACGAAGGGGGTAGGCAGCTGTATATCAGTTAGTAAACCTTCTGAGAATAAAAACAGCTGGAGCTTGTTAAGGTAATTACACAGGGGAAAGGATAATGTACTGGGAACTCCTCAGAAGAATCTGAATTGTGGTGAGGGGAGAGAGATAAAAGCTCATTTAGGAACGATATGAACATGCTGCGTAGGTAGCTGTTTATCAGAAAATATCTCCACTGAGATTAAGAACAGCAGTAGCTTAATAAATTAAGTACTTCCTGGTATGGTTACTGTACTGGTAACTCCCCAAAAGAATCTGGATTGTGGTGAGGGAACAGAGAAAAAAGCTCATTTAGGACCTGCACTTACGAAGGGGGTAGGCAGCTGTATATCAGGGAGTAAACCTTCTGAGAATAAAAACAGCTGGAGCTTGTTAAGGTAATTACACAGGGGAAAGGATAATGTACTGGGAAGTCCTCAGAAGAATGTGATTTCTGGTGAGGGGCAGAGATAAAAGCTCATTTAGGAACGACATGAACATGCTGCGTAGGTAGCTGTTTATCAGTAAATATCTCCACTGAGATTAAGAAAAGCAGTAGCTTAATAAATTAAGTACTTCCTGGTATGGTTACTGTACTGGTAACTCCCCAAAAGAATCTGGATTGTGGTGAGGGAACAGAGAAAAAAGCTCATTTAGGACCTGCACTAACGAAGGGGGTAGGCAGCTGTATATCAGGGAGTAAAATTTTTGAGAATAAAAACAGCTGGTGCTTGTTAAGGTAATTACACAGGGGAAAGGATAATGTACTGGGAACTCCTCAGAAGAATTTGATTTGTGGTGAGGGGAGAGAGATAAAAGCTCATATAGGAACGACATGAACATGCTGCATACGTAGCTGTTTATCAGTAAATATCTCCACTGAGATTCAGAAAAGCAGTAGCATAATAAATTAAGTACTTCCTGGTATGGTTACTATACTGGTAACTCCCCAAAAGAATCTGGATTGTGGTGAGGGAACAGGGAAAAAAGCTCATTTAGGACCTGCACTTACGAAGTGGGTAGGCAGATGTATATCAGGGAGTAAACCTTCTGAGAATAAAAACAGCTGGAGCTTGTTAAGGTAATTACACAGGGGAAAGGATAATGTACTGGGAACTCCTCAGAAGAATCTGATTTGTGGTGAGGGGAGAGAGATAAAACTCATTTAGGAACGACAGGAACATGCTGCAAACGTAGCTGTTTATCAGTAAATATCTCCAGTGAGATTAAGAAAAGCAGTAGCTTAATAAATTAAGTACTTCCTGGTATGGTTTCTGTATTGGTAACTCCCAAAAAGAATCTGGATTGTGGTGAGGGAACAGAGAAAAAAGCTCATTTAGGACCTGCACTTACGAAGGGGGTAGGCAGCTGTATATCAGGGAGTAAACTTTCTGAGAATAAAAACAGCTGGAGCTTGTTAAGGTAATTACACAGGGGAAAGGATAATGTACTGGGAACTCCTCAGAAGAATCTGATTTGTGGTGAGGGGAGAGAGATAAAAGCTCATTTAGGATCGACATGAACATGCTGCATACGTAGCTGTTTATCAGTAAATATCTCCACTGAGATTCAGAAAAGCAGTAGCTTAATAAATTAAGTACTTCCTGGTATGGTTACTATACTGGTAACTCCCCAAAAGAATCTGGATTGTGGTGAGGGAACAGAGAAAAAAGCTCATTTAGGACCTGCACTTACGAAGGGGGTAGGCAGCTGTATATCAGGGAGTAAACCTTCTGAGAATAAAAACAGCTGGAGCTTGTGAAGGTAATTACACAGGGGAAAGGATAATGTATTGAGTACTCCTCAGAAGAATCTGATTCGTGATGAGGGGGAGAGATAAAAGCTCATTTAGGAACGACATGAACATGCTGCTTAGGTAGCTGTTTATCAGTAAATATCTCCACTGAGATTAAGAAAAGCAGTAGCTTAATAAATTAAGTACCTCCTGGTATGGTTACTGTACTGGTAACTCCCCAAAAGAATCTGGATTGTGGTGAGGGAACAGAGAAAAAAGCTCATTTAAGACCTGCACTGACGAAGGGGGTAGGCAGCTGTATATCAGGGAGTAAACCTTCTGAGAATAAAAACAGCTGGAGCTTGTGAAGGTAATTACACAGGGGAAAGGATAATGTACTGGGAACTCCTCAGAAGAATCTGAATTGTGGTGAGGGGAGAGATATAAAAGCTCATTTAGGAACGATATGAACATGCTGCGTAGGTAGCTGTTTATCAGTAAATATCTCCACTGAGATTAAGAAAAGCAGTAGCTTAATAAATTAAGTACTTCTTGGTATGGTTACTGTACTGGTAACTCCCCAAAAGAATCTGGATTGTGGTGAGGGAACAGAGAAAAAAGCTCATTTAGGACGTACACTTACGAAGGGGGTAGGCAGCTGTATATCAGGGAGTAAACCTTCTGAGAATAAAAACAACTGGAGCTTGTTAAGGTAATTACACAAGGTAAAGGATAATGTACTGGGAACTCCTCAGAAGAATCTGATTTGTGGTGAGGGGAGAGAGATAAAAGCTCATTTAGGAACGACATGAACATGCTGCATACGTAGCTGTTTATCAGTAAATATCTCCACTGAGATTCAGAAAAGCAGTAGCTTAATAAATTAAGTACTTCCTGGTATGGTTACTATACTGGTAACTCCCCAAAAGAATCTGGATTGTGGTGAGGGAACAGAGAAAAAAGCTCATTTAGGACCTGCACTTACGAAGTGGGTAGGCAGATGTATATCAGGGAGTAAACCTTCTGAGAATAAAAACAGCTGGAGCTTGTTAAGGTAATTACACAGGGGAAAGGATAATGTACTGGGAACTCCTCAGAAGAATCTGATTTGTGGTGAGGGGAGAGAGATAAAACTCATTTAGGAACGACATGAACATGCTGCATACGTAGCTGTTTATCAGTAAATATCTCCACTGAGATTAAGAAAAGCAGTAGCTTAATAAATTAAGTACTTCCTGGTATGGTTTCTGTATTGGTAACTCCCTAAAAGAATCTGGATTGTGGTGAGGGAACAGAGAAAAAAGCTCATTTAGGACCTGCACTTACGAAGGGGGTAGGCAGCTGTATATCAGGGAGTAAACCTTCTGAGAATAAAAACAGCTGGAGCTTGTTAAGGTAATTACAGTGGGGAAAGGATAATGTACTGGGAACTGCTCAGAAGAATCTGATTTGTGTTGAGGGGAGAGAGATAAAAGCTCATTTAGGAACGACATGAACATGCTGCGTAGGTAGCTGTTTATCAGTAAATATCTCCACTGAGATTAAGAAAAGCAGTAGCTTAATAAATTAAGTACTCCCTGGTATGGTTACTGTACTGGTAACTCCCCAAAAGAATCTGGATTGTGGTGAGGGAACAGAGAAAAAAGCTCATTTAGGACCTGCACTTACGAAGGGGGTAGGCAGCTGTATATCAGGGAGTAAACCTTCTGAGAATAAAAACAGCTGGAGCTTGTTAAGGTAATTACACAGGGGAAAGGATAATGTACTGGGAAGTCCTCAGAAGAATGTTATTTCTGGTGAGGGGCAGAGATAAAAGCTCATTTAGGAACGACATGAACATGCTGCGTAGGTAGCTGTTTATCAGTAAATATCTCCACTGAGATTAAGAAAAGCAGTAGCTTAACAAATTAAGTACTTCCTGGTATGGTTACTGTACTGGTAACTCCCCAAAAGAATCTGGATTGTGGTGAGGGAACAGAGAATAAAGCTCATTTAGGACCTGAACTTACGAAGGGGGTAGGCAGCTGTATATCAGGGAGTAAACCTTCTGAGAATAAAAACAGCTGGAGCTTGTGAAGGTAATTACACAGGGGAACGGATAATGTACAGGGAACTCCTCAGAAGAATCTGAATTGTGGTGAGGGGAGAGATATAAAAGCTCATTTAGGAACGACATGAACATGCTGCGTAGGTAGCTGTTTATCAGTAAATATCTCCACTGAGATTAAGAAAAGCAGTAGCTTAATAAATTAAGTACTTCCTGGTATGGTTACTGTACTGGTAACTCCCCAAAAGAATCTGGATTGTGGTGAGGGAACAGAGAAAAAAGCTCATTTAGGACCTGCACTAACGAAGGGGGTAGGCAGCTGTATATCAGGGAGTAAAATTTTTGAGAATAAAAACAGCTGGTGCTTGTTAAGGTAATTACACAGGGGAAAGGATAATGTACTGGGAACTCCTCAGAAGAATCTGATTTGTGGTGAGGGGAGAGAGATAAAACCTCATTTAGGAACGACATGAACATGCTGCATACGTAGCTGTTTATCAGTAAATATCTCCACTGAGATTCAGAAAAGCAGTAGCTTAATAAATTAAGTACTTCCTGGTATGGATACTATACTGGTAACTCCCCAAAAGAATCTGGATTGTGGTGAGGGAACAGGGAAAAAAGCTCATTTAGGACCTGCACTTACGAAGTGGGTAGGCAGATGTATATCAGGGAGTAAACCTTCTGAGAATAAAAACAGCTGGAGCTTGTTAAGGTAATTACACAGGGGAAAGGATAATGTACTGGGAATTCCTCAGAAGAATCTGATTTGTGGTGAGGGGAGAGAGATAAAACTCATTTAGGAACGACATGAACATGCTGCAAACGTAGCTGTTTATCAGTAAATATCTCCACTGAGATTAAGAAAAGCAGTAGCTTAATAAATTAAGTACTTCCTGGTATGGTTTCTGTATTGGTAACTCCCTAAAAGAATCTGGATTGTGGTGAGGGAACAGAGAAAAAAGCTCATTTAGGACCTGCACTTACGAAGGGGGTAGGCAGCTGTATATCAGGGAGTAAACTTTCTGAGAATAAAAACAGCTGGAGCTTGTTAAGGTAATTACACAGTGGAAAGGATAATGTACTGGGAACTCCTCAGAAGAATCTGATTTGTGGTGAGGGGAGAGAGATAAAAGTTCATTTAGGATCGACATGAACATGATGCATACGTAGCTGTTTATCAGTAAATATCTCCACTGAGATTCAGAAAAGCAGTAGCTTAATAAATTAAGTACTTCCTGGTATGGTTACTGTACTGGTAACTCCCCAAAAGTATCTGGATTGTGGTGAGGGAACAGAGAAAAAAGCTCATTTAGGACCTGCACTTACGAAGGGGGTAGGCAGCTGTATATCAGGGAGTAAACCTTCTGAGAATAAAAACAGCTGGAGCTTGTGAAGGTAATTACACAGGGGAAAGGATAATGTATTGAGTACTCCTCAGAAGAATCTGATTCGTGATGAGGGGAGAGAGATAAAAGCTCATTTAGGAACGACATGAACATGCTGCTTAGGTAGCTGTTTATCAGTAAATATCTCCACTGAGATTAAGAAAAGCAGTAGCTTAATAAATTAAGTACCTCCTGGTATGGTTACTGTACTGGTAACTCCCCAAAAGAATCTGGATTGTGGTGAGGGAACAGAGAAAAAAGCTCATTTAAGACCTGCACTGACGAAGGGGGTAGGCAGCTGTATATCAGGGAGTAAACCTTCTGAGAATAAAAACAGCTGGAGCTTGTTAAGGTAATTACACAGGGGAAAAGATAATGTACTGGGAAGTCCTCAGAAGAATGTGATTTGTTGTGAGGGGCAGAGATAAAAGCTCATTTAGGAACGACATGAACATGCTGCGTAGTTAGCTGTTTATCAGTAAATATCTCCACTGAGATTAAGAAAAGCAGTAGCTTAATAAATTAAGTACTTCCTGGTATGGTTACTGTACTGGTAACTCCCCAGAAGAATCTGGATTGTGGTGAGGGAACAGAGAAAAAAGCTCATTTAGGACCTGCACTTACGAAGGGGGTAGGCAGCTGTATATCAGGGAGCAAACCTTCTGAGAATAAAAAAAGCTGGAGCTTGTGAAGGTAATTACACAGGGGAAAGGATAATGTACTGGGAACTCCTCAGAAGATTCTGATTTGCGGTGAGGGGAGAGAGATAAAAGCTCATTTAGGAACGCCATGAACATGCTGCGTAGGTAGCTGTTTATCAGTAAATATCTCCACTGAGATTAAGAAAAGCAGTAGCTTAATAAATTAAGTACTTCCTGGTATGGTTACTGTACTGGTAACTCCCCAAAAGAATCTGGATTGTGGTGAGGGAACAGAGAAAAAAGCTCATTTAGGACCTGCACTTACGAAGGGGGTAGGCAGCTGTATATCAGTTAGTAAACCTTCTGAGAATAAAAACAGCTGGAGCTTGTTAAGGTAATTACACAGGGGAAAGGATAATGTACTGGGAAGTCCTCAGAATAATGTGATTTGTGGTGAGGGGCAGAGATAAAAGCTCATTTAGGAACGACATGAACATGCTGCGTAGGTAGCTGTTTATCAGTAAATATCTCCACTGAGATTAAGAAAAGCAGTAGCTTAACAAATTAAGTACTTCCTGGTATGGTTACTGTTCTGGTAACTCCCCAAAAGAATCTGGATTGTGGTGAGGGAACAGAGACAAAAGCTCATTTAGGACCTGCACTTACGAAGGGGGTAGGCAGCTGTTTATCAGGGAGTAAACCTTCTGAGAATAAAAACAGCTGGAGCTTGTGAAGGTAATTACACAGGGGAAAGGATAATGTACTGGGAACTCCTCAGAAGAATCTGAATTGTGGTGAGGGGAGAGATATAAAAGCTCATTTAGGAACGATATGAACATGCTGCGTAGGTAGCTGTTTATCAGTAAATATCTCCACTGAGATTAAGAAAAGCATTAGCTTAATAAATTAAGTACTTCTTGGTATGGTTACTGTACTGGTAACTCCCCAAAAGAATCTGGATTGTGGTGAGGGAACAGAGAAAAAAGCTCATTTAGGACCTGCACTAACGAAGGGGGTAGGCAGCTGTATATCAGGGAGTAAACTTTCTGAGAATAAAAACAGCTGGAGCTTGTTAAGGTAATTACACAGGGGAAAGGATAATGTACTGGGAACTCCTCAGAAGAATCTGATTTGTGGTGAGGGGAGAGAGATAAAAGCTCATTTAGGAACGACATGAACATGCTGCATACGTAGCTGTTTATCAGTAAATATCTACACTGAGATTCAGAAAAGCAGTAGCTTAATAAATTAAGTACTTCCTGGTATGGTTACTATACTGGTAACTCCCCAAAAGAATCTGGATTGTGGTGAGGGAACAGAGAAAAAAGCTCATTTAGGACCTGCACTTACGAAGTGGGTAGGCAGATGTATATCAGGGAGTAAACCTTCTGAGAATAAAAACAGCTGGAGCTTGTTAAGGTAATTACACAGGGGAAAGGATAATGTACTGGGAACTCCTCAGAAGAATCTGATTTGTGGTGAGGGGAGAGAGATAAAACTCATTTAGGAACGACATGAACATGCTGCATACGTAGCTGTTTATCAGTAAATATCTCCACTGAGATTAAGAAAAGCAGTAGCTTAATAAATTAAGTACTTCCTGGTATGGTTTCTGTATTGGTAACTACCTAAAAGAATCTGGATTGTGGTGAGGGAACAGAGAAAAAAGCTCATTTAGGACCTGCACTTACGAAGGGGGTTGGCAGCTGTATATCAGGGAGTAAACTTTCTGAGAATAAAAACAGCTGGAGCTTGTTAAGGTAATTACACAGGGGAAAGGATAATGTACTGGGAACTCCTCAGAAGAATCTGATTTGTGGTGAGGGGAGAGAGATAAAAGCTCATTTAGGATCGACATGAACATGCTGCATACGTAGCTGTTTATCAGTAAATATCTCCACTGAGATTCAGAAAAGCAGTAGCTTAATAAATTAAGTACTTCCTGGTATGGTTACTATACTGGTAACTCCCCAAAAGAATCTGGATTGTGGTGAGGGAACAGAGAAAAAAGCTCATTTAGGACCTGCACTTATGAAGGGGGTAGGCAGCTGTATATCAGGGAGTATACCTTCTGAGAATAAAAACAGCTGGAGCTTGTTAAGGTAAACACACAGGGGAAAGGATAATGGACGGGTAACTCCTCAGAGAAATATGGTTTGTGGTGAGGGGAGAGAGAAAAAAGTTCATTTAGGAACGACATGAACATGCTGCGTACCTAGTTGTTTATCAGTAAATATCTCCACTGAGATTTAGAAAAGCAGTAGCTTAATAAATTAAGTACTTCCTGGTATTGTTACTGTACTGGTAACTCCCCAAAAGAATCTGGATTGTGGTGAGGGAACAGAGAAAAAAGCTCATTTAGGACCTGCACTTACGAAGGGGGTAGGCATCAGTATATCAGGGAGTAAACCTTCTGAGAATAAAAACAGCTGGAGCTTGTTAAGGTAATTACACAGGGGTAAGGATAATGTACTGGGAACTCCTCAGAAGAACCTGATTTGTGGTGAGGGGAGAGAGAAAAAAGCAAATTTAGGAGCGACATGAACATGCTGTGTAGGTAGCTGTTTATCAGTAAATATCTCCACTCAGCTTAAGAAAAGCAGTATCTTAATAAATTAAGTACTTCCTGGTATGGTTACTGTACTGGTAACTCCCCAAAAGAATCTGGATTGTGGTGAGGGAACAGAGAAAAAAGCTCATTTTGGACCTGCACTTACGAAGGGGGTAGGAAGCTGTGTATCAGGGAGTAAACCTTCTGAGAATAAAAACAGCTGGAGCTTGTTAAGGTAATTACACAGGGGAAAGGAGAATGTACTGGGAACTCCTCAGAAGAATCTGATTTGTGGTGAGGGAAGAGAGATAACAGCTCATTTAGGAACGACATGAACATGCTGCGTAGGTAGCTGTTTATCAGTAAATATCTCCACTGAGATTAAGAAAAGCAGTAGCTTAATAAATTAAGTACTTCCTGGTATGGTTACTGTACTGGTAACTTCCGAAAAGAATCTGGATTGTGGTGAGGGAACAGAGAAAAAAGGTCATTTAGGACCTGCACTTACGAAGGGGGTAGGCTGCTGTATATCAGGGAGTAAACCTTCTGAGAATAAAAAGAGCTGGAGTTGTTAAGGTAATTACACATGGGAAAGGATAATGTACGGGGAACTCCTCAGAAGAATCTGAATTGTGGTGAGGGGAGAGAGATAAAAGCTCATTTAGGAACGACATGAACATGCTGCGTAGGTAGCTATTTATGTGTAAATATCTCCAGTGTGATTAAGAAAAGCAGTAGATTAATAAATTAAGTACTTCCTGGTATGGTTACTGTACTGGTAACTCCCCAAAAGAATCTGGATTGTGTTGAGGGAACAGAGACAAAAGCTCATTTAGGACCTGCACTTACGAAGGGGGTAGACAGCTGTATATCAGGGAGTAAACCTTCTGAGAATAAAAACAGCTGGAGCTTGTTAAGGTAATTACACAGGGGAAAGGATAATGTACTGGGAACTCCTCAGAGGAATCTGATTTGTGGTGAGGGGAGAGAGATAAAAGCTCATTTAGGAACGACATGAACATGCTGCGTAGGTCGCTGTTTATCAGTAAATATCTCCACTGAGATTAAGAAAAGCAGTAGCTTAATTAATTAAGTACTTGCTGGTATGGTTACTGTACTGGTAACTCCCCAAGAGAATCTGGATTGTGGTGAGGGAACAGAGAAAAAAGCTCATTTAGGACCTGCACTTACGAAGGGGGTAGGCAGCTGTATATCAGGGAGTAAACCTTCAGAGAATAAAAACAGCTGGAGCTTGTTAAGGTAATTACACAGGGGATAGGATAATGTACTGGGAAGTCCTCAGAAGAAGGTGATTTGTGGTGAGGGGCAGAGATAAAAGCTCATTTAGGAACGACATGAACATGCTGCGTAGGTAGCTGTTTATCAGTAAATATCTCCACTGAGCTTAAGAAAAGCAGTAGCTTAATAAATTAAGTACTTCCTGGTATGGTTACTGTACTGGTAACTCCCCAAAAGAATCTGGATTGTGGTGAGGGAACAGAGAATAAAGCTCATTTAGGACCTGAACTTACGAAGGGGGTAGGCAGCTGTATATCAGGGAGTAAACCTTCTGAAAATAAAAAGAGCTGGAGCTTGTTAAGGTAATTACACAGGGGAAAGGATAATGTACTGGGAACTCCTCAGAAGAATCTGATTTGTGGTGAGGGGAGAGAGATAAAAGCTCATTTAGGAACGACATGAACATGCTGCGTAGTTAGCTGTTTATCAGTAAATATCTCCACTGAGATTAAGAAAAGCAGTAGCTTAATAAATTAAGTACTTCCTGGTATGGTTACTGTACTGGTAACTCCGCAGAAGAATCTGGATTGTGGTGAGGGAACAGAGAAAAAAGCTCATTTAGGACCTGCACTTACGAAGGGGGTAGGCAGCTGTATATCAGGGAGTAAACCTTCTGAGAATAAAAACAGCTGGAGCTTGTTAAGGTAATTAAAAAGGGGAAAGGATAATGTACTGGGAACTCCTGAGAAGAATCTGATTTGTGGTGAGGGGAGAGAGATAAAAGCTCATTTAGGAACGAAATGAACATGCGGCGTATGTAGCTGTTTATCAGTAAATATCTCCACTGAGATTAAGAAAAGCAGTAGCTTAATAAATTAAGTACTCCCTGGTATGGTTACTGTACTGGTAACTCCCCAAAAGAATCTGGATTGTGTTGAAGGAACAGAGAAAAAAGCTCATTTAGGATCTGCACTGACGAAGGGGGTAGGCAGCTGTATATCAGGGAGCAAACCTTATGAGAATAAAAACAGCTGGAGCTTGTTAAGGTAATTACACAGGGGAAAGGATAATGTACTGGGAACTCCTCAGAAGAATCTGATTTGTGGTGAGGGGAGAGAGATAAAAGCTCATTTAGGAACGACATGAACATGCTGCATACGTAGCTGTTTATCAGTAAATATCTCCACTGAGATTAAGAAAAGCAGTAGCTTAATAAATTAAGTACTTCCTGGTATGGTTACTGTACTGGTAACTCCCCAAAAGAATCTGGATTGTGGTGAGGGAACAGAGAAAAAAGCTCATTTAGGACCTGAACTTACCAAGGGGGTAGGCAGCTGTATATCAGTTAGTAAACCTTCTGAGAATAAAAACAGCTGGAGCTTGTTAAGGTAATTACACAGGGGAAAGGATAATGTACTGGGAACTCCTCAGAAGAATCTGAATTGTGGTGAGGGGAGAGAGATAAAAGCTCATTTAGGAACGATATGAACATGCTGCGTAGGTAGCTGTTTATCAGAAAATATCTCCACTGAGATTAAGAAAAGCAGTAGCTTAATAAATTAAGTACTTCCTGGTATGGTTACTGTACTGGTAACTCCCCAAAAGAATCTGGATTGTGGTGAGGGAACAGAGAAAAAAGCTCATTTAGGACCTGCACTTACGAAGGGGGTAGGCAGCTGTATATCAGGGAGTAAACCTTCTGAGAATAAAAACAGCTGGAGCTTGTTAAGGTAATTACACAGGGGAAAGGATAATGTACTGGGAAGTCCTCAGAAGAATGTGATTTCTGGTGAGGGGCAGAGATAAAAGCTCATTTAGGAACGACATGAACATGCTGCGTAGGTAGCTGTTTATCAGTAAATATCTCCACTGAGATTAAGAAAAGCAGTAGCTTAATAAATTAAGTACTTCCTGGTATGGTTACTGTACTGGTAACTCCCCAAAAGAATCTGGATTGTGGTGAGGGAACAGAGAAAAAAGCTCATTTAGGACCTGCACTAACGAAGGGGGTAGGCAGCTGTATATCAGGGAGTAAAATTTTTGAGAATAAAAACAGCTGGTGCTTGTTAAGGTAATTACACAGGGGAAAGGATAATGTACTGGGAACTCCTCAGAAGAATCTGATTTGTGGTGAGGGGAGAGAGATAAAAGCTCATATAGGAACGACATGAACATGCTGCATACGTAGCTGTTTATCAGTAAATATCTCCACTGAGATTCAGAAAAGCAGTAGCATAATAAATTAAGTACTTCCTGGAATGGTTACTATACTGGTAACTCCCCAAAAGAATCTGGATTGTGGTGAGGGAACAGGGAAAAAAGCTCATTTAGGACCTGCACATACGAAGTGGGTAGGCAGATGTATATCAGGGAGTAAACCTTCTGAGAATAAAAACAGCTGGAGCTTGTTAAGGTAATTACACAGGGGAAAGGATAATGTACTGGGAACTCCTCAGAAGAATCTGATTTGTGGTGAGGGGAGAGAGATAAAACTCATTTAGGAACGATAGGAACATGCTGCAAACGTAGCTGTTTATCAGTAAATATCTCCACTGAGATTAAGAAAAGCAGTAGCTTAATAAATTAAGTACTTCCTGGTATGGTTTCTGTATTGGTAACTCCCTAAAAGAATCTGGATTGTGGTGAGGGAACAGAGAAAAAAGCTCATTTAGGACCTGCACTTACGAAGGGGGTAGGCAGCTGTATATCAGGGAGTAAACTTTCTGAGAATAAAAACAGCTGGAGCTTGTTAAGGTAATTACACAGGGGAAAGGATAATGTACTGGGAACTCCTCAGAAGAATCTGATTTGTGGTGAGGGGAGAGAGATAAAAGCTCATTTAGGATCGACATGAACATGCTGCATACGTAGCTGTTTATCAGTAAATATCTCCACTGAGATTCAGAAAAGCAGTAGCTTAATAAATTAAGTACTTCCTGGTATGGTTACTATACTGGTAACTCCCCAAAAGAATCTGGATTGTGGTGAGGGAACAGAGAAAAAAGCTCAATTAGGACCTGCACTTACGAAGGGGGTAGGCAGCTGTATATCAGGGAGTAAACCTTCTGAGAATAAAAACAGCTGGAGCTTGTGAAGGTAATTACACAGGGGAAAGGATAATGTACTGGGAACTACTCAGAAGAATCTGAATTGTGGTGAGGGGAGAGATATAAAAGCTCATTTAGGAACGATATGAACATGCTGCGTAGGTAGCTGTTTATCAGTAAATATCTCCACTGAGATTAAGAAAAGCAGTAGCTTAATAAATTAAGTACTTCTTGGTATGGTTACTGTACTGGTAACTCCCCAAAAGAATCTGGATTGTGGTGAGGGAACAGAGAAAAAAGCTCATTTAGGACCTGCACTAACGAAGGGGGTAGGCAGCTGTATATCAGGGAGTAAACTTTCTGAGAATAAAAACAGCTGGAGCTTGTTAAGGTAATTACACAGGGGAAAGGATAATGTACTGGGAACTCCTCAGAAGAATCTGATTTGTGGTGAGGGGAGAGAGATAAAAGCTCATTTAGGAACGACATGAACATGCTGCATACGTAGCTGTTTATCAGTAAATATCTCCACTGAGATTCAGAAAAGCAGTAGCTTAATAAATTAAGTACTTCCTGGTATGGTTACTATACTGGTAACTCCCCAAAAGAATCTGGATTGTGGTGAGGGAACAGAGAAAAAAGCTCATTTAGGACCTGCACTTACGAAGTGGGTAGGCAGATGTATATCAGGGAGTAAACCTTCTGAGAATAAAAACAGCTGGAGCTTGTTAAGGTAATTACACAGGGGAAAGGATAATGTACTGGGAACTCCTCAGAAGAATCTGATTTGTGGTGAGGGGAGAGAGATAAAACTCATTTAGGAACGACATGAACATGCTGCATACGTAGCTGTTTATCAGTAAATATCTCCACTGAGATTAAGAAAAGCAGTAGCTTAATAAATTAAGTACTTCCTGGTATGGTTTCTGTATTGGTAACTCCCTAAAAGAATCTGGATTGTGGTGAGGGAACAGAGAAAAAAGCTCATTTAGGACCTGCACTTACGAAGGGGGTAGGCAGCTGTATATCAGGGAGTAAACCTTCTGAGAATAAAAACAGCTGGAGCTTGTTAATGTAATAACACAGGGGAAAGGATAATGTACTGGGAACTCCTCAGAAGCATCTGATTTGTGGTGAGGGCAGAGAGATAAAAGCTCATTTAGGAACGACATGAACATGCTGCGTAGGTAGCTGTTTATCAGTAAATATCTCCACTGAGATTAAGAAACGCAGTAGCTTAATAAATTAAGTACTTCCTGGTATGGTTACTGTACTGGTAACTCCCCAAAAGAATCTGGATTGTGGTGAGTGAACAGAGAAAAAAGCTCATTTAGGACCTGCACTTACGAAGAGGGTAGGAAGCTGTATATCAGGGAGTATCCATTCTGAGAATAAAAACAGCTGGAGCTTGTTAAGGTAATTACACAGGGGAAAGGATAATGTACTGGGAACTCCTCAGAAGAATGTGATTTGTGGTGAGGGGAGAGAGATAAATGCTCATTTAGGCACGACATGAACATGCTGCGTAGGTAGCTGTTTATCAGTAAATATCTCCACTGAGATTAAGAAAAGCAGTAGCTTAATAAATTAAGTACTTGCTGGTATCGTAACTGTACTGGTAACTCCCCAAAAGAATCTGGATTGTGGTGAGGGAACAGAGAAAAAAGCTCATTTAGCACCTGCACTTACGAAGGGGGTAGGCAGCTGTATATCAGGGAGTAAACCTTCTGAGAATAAAAACAGCTGGAGCTTGTTAATGTAATAACACAGGGGAAAGGATAATGTACTGGGAACTCCTCAGAAGCATCTGATTTGTGGTGAGGGCAGAGAGATAAAAGCTCATTTAGGAACGACATGAACATGCTGCGTAGGTAGCTGTTTATCAGTAAATATCTCCACTGAGATTAAGGAAAGCAGTAGCTTAATAAATTAAGTACTTCTTGGTATGGTTACTGTACTGGTAACTCCCAAAAGAATCTGGATTGTGGTGAGGGAAGAGAGAAAAAAGCTCATTTAGGACCTGCACTTACGAAGGGGGTAGGCAGCTGTATATCAGGGAGTAAACCTTCTGAGAATAAAAACAGATGGAGCTTGTTAAGGTAATTACACAGGGGATAGGATAATGTACTGGGAACTCCTCAGAAGAATCTGATTTTTGGTGAGGGGAGAGAGATAAAAGCTCATTTAGGAACGACATGAACATTTTGCGTAGGTAGCTGTTTATCAGTAAATATCTCCACTGAAATTAAGAAAAGCAGTAGCTTAATAAATTAAGTACTTCCTGGTATGGTTACTGTAGTGGTAACTCCCCAAAAGAACCTGGATTGTGGTGAGGGAACAGAGAAAAAGCTCATTTAGGACCTGCACTTACGAAGGGGGTAGGCAGCTGTATATCAGGGAGTAAACCTTCTGAGAATAAAAACAGCTGGAGCTTGTTAAGGTAATTACACAGGGGATAGGATAATGTACTGGGAAGTCCTCAGAAGAAGGTGATTTGTGGTGAGGGGCAGAGATAAAAGCTCATTTAGGAACGACATGAACATGCTGCGTAGGTAGCTGTTTATCAGTAAATATCTCCACTGAGCTTAAGAAAAGCAGTAGCTTAATAAATTAAGTACTTCCTGGTATGGTTACTGTACTGGTAACTCCCCAAAAGAATCTGGATTGTGGTGAGGGAACAGAGAATAAAGCTCATTTAGGACCTGAACTTACGAAGGGGGTAGGCAGCTGTATATCAGGGAGTAAACCTTCT
>NW_025961772.1:0-39896 GCF_023159225.1 Perognathus longimembris pacificus | reverse complement strand
AGGAGTTCCCAGTACATTATACTTTCCCCTGTGTAATTACCTTAACAAGCTCCATCTGTTTTTATTCTCAGAAGCGATACTGCCTGATTACAGCTGCCTACCCCCTTCGTAAGTGCAGGTCCTAAATGAGCTTTTTTCTCTGTTCCCTCACCACAATTCTGATTCTTTTGGGGAGTTACCAGTACAGTAACCATACCAGGAAGTACTTAATATATTAAGCTACTGCTTTTCTTAATCTCAGTGGAGATATTTACTGATAAACAGCTACCTACGCAGCATGTTCATGTCGTTCCTAAATGAGCTTTTATCTCTCTCCCCTCACCACAAATCAGATTCTTCTGAGGAGTTCCCAGTACATTATCCTTTCCCCTGTGTAATTACCTTAACAAGCTCCAGCTGTTTTTATTCTCATAAGGTTTACTCCTGATATACAGCTGCCTACCCCCTTCGTAAGTGCAGGTCCTAAATGAGCTTTTTTCTCTGTTCCCTCACCACAATCCAGATTCTTTTGGGAAGTTACCAGTACAGTAACCATACCAGGAAGTACTTAATTTATTAAGCTACTGCTTTGCTTAATCTCAGTGGAGATATTTACAGATAAACAGCTACCTACGCAGCATGTTCATGTCGTTCCGAAATGAGCTTTTATCTGTCTCCGCTCACCACAAATCAGATTCTTCTGAGGAGTTCCCAACACAATATCCTTTCCCCTGTGTAATTACCTTAACAAGCTCCAGCTGTTTTTATTCTCAGAAGGTTTACTCCCTGATATACAGCTGCCTACCCCCTTCGTAAGTGCAGGTCCTAAATGAGCTTTTTTCTCTGTTCCCTCACCACAATCCAGATTCTTTTGGGGAGTTACCAGTACAGTAACCATACCAGGAAGTACTTAATTTATTAAGCTACTGCTTTTCTTAATCTCAGTGGAGATATTTACTGATAAACAGCTACCTACGCAGCATGTTCATGTCGTTCCTAAATGAGCTTTTAACTCTCTCCCCTCACCACAAATCAGATTCTTCTGAAGAGTTCCCAGTACATTAACCTTCCCCTGTGTATTACCTTAATAAGCTCCAGCTGTTTTTATTCTCAGAAGGTTTACTCCCTGATATACAGATGCCTACCCCCTTCGTAAGTGCAGGTCCTAAATGAGCTTTTTTCTCTGTTCCCTCAGAGCAATCCAGATTCTTTTGGGGAGTTACCAGTAAAGTAACCATACCAGGAAGTACTTAATTTATTAATCTACTGCTTTTCTTAATCTCAGTGGAGATATTTACTGATAAACAGCTACCTACGCAGCATGTTCATGTCGTTACTAAATGAGCTTTTTTCTCTGTTCCCTCACCACAATTAAGATTCATTTGGGGAGTTACCAGTACAGTATCCATACCAGGAAGTACTTAATTTATTAATCTACTGCTTTTCTTAATCTCAGTGGAGATATTTACTGATAAACAGCTACCTACACAGCATGTTCATGTCGTTCCTAATTGAGCTTTTATCTCTCTCCCCTCACCACAAATCAGATTCTTCTGAGGAGGTCCCAGTACATTATCCTTTCCCCCGTGTAATTACCTTAACAAGCTCCAGCTGTTTTTATTCTCAGAATCGATACTCCCTGATATACAGCTGCCTACCCCCTTCGTAAGTGCAGGTCCTAAATGAGCTTTTTTCTCTGTTCCCTCACCACAATCCAGATTCTTTTGGGAAGTTACCAGTACAGTAACCATACCAGGAAGTACTTAATTTATTAAGCTACTGCTTTTCTTAATCTCATTGGAGATATTTCCTGATAAACAGCTACCTACGCAGGATCTTCATGTCGTTCCTAAATGAGCTTTTATCTCTCTCCCCTCACCACAAATCAGATTCTTCTGAGGAGTTCCCAGTACATTATCCTTTACCCTGTGTAATTACCTTAACAAGCTCCAGCTGTTTTTATTCTCAGAAGCGATACTGCCTGATATACAGCTGCCTACCCCCTTCGTAAGTGCAGGAACTAAATGAGCTTTTTTCTCTGTTCCCTCACCACAATTCTGATTCTTTTGGGGAGTTACCAGTACAGTAACCATACCAGGAAGTACTTAATTTATTAAGCTACTGCTTTTCTTAATCTCATTGGAGATATTTACTGATAAACAGCTACGTTCGCAGCATGTTCATGTCGTTCTTAAATGAGCTTTTATCTCACTCCCCTCACCACAAATCAGATTCTTCTGAGGAGTTCCCAGTACATTATCCTTTCCCCTGTGTAATTACCTTAAGAAGCTCCAGCTGCTTTTATTCTCAGAAGGTTTACTCCCTGATATACAGCTGCCTACCCCCTTCGTAAGTGCAGGTCCTAAATGAGCTTATTTCTCTGTTCCCTCACCACAATCCAGATTCTTTTGGGGAGTTACCAGTACAGTAACCATACCAGGAAGTACTTAATTTATTAAGCTACTGCTTTTCTTAATCTCAGTGGAGATATTTACTGATGAACAGCTACCTACGCAGCATGTTCATGTCGTTCCTAAATGAGCTTTTATATCTCTCCCCTCACCACAAATCAGATTCTTCTGAGGAGTTCCCAGTACATTATCCTTTCCCCTGTGTAATTACCTTAACAAGCTCCAGCTGTTTTTATTCTAAAAGGTTTACTCCCTTATATACAGCTGCCTACCCCCTTCGTAGTGCAGGTCCTAAATGAGCTTTTTTCTCTGTCCCTCACCACAATCCAGATTCTTTTGGGGAGTTACCAGTACAGTAACCATACCAGGAAGTACTTAATTTATTAAGCTACTGCTTTTCTTAATCTCAGTGGAGATATTTACTGATAAACAGCTACCTACGCAGCATGTTCATGTTGTTCCTAAATGAGCTTTTATCTCTCTGCCATCACCACAAATCAGATTCTTCTGAGGAGTTCCCAGTACATTATCCTTTACCCTCTTTAATTACCTAAACACGCTCCAGCTGTTTTTATTCTCAGAAGGTTTACTCCCTGATATACAGCTGCCTGCCCCTTTCGTAAGTGCAGGTCCTAAATGAGCATTTTCTCGGTTCCCTCACCACAATCCAGATTCTTTTGGGGAGTTACCAGTACAGTAACCATACCAGGAAGTACTTAATTTATTAAGCTACTGCTTTTCTTAATCTCAGTGGAGATATTTACTGATAAACAGCTACCTACGCAGCATGTTCATGTCGTTCCTAAATGAGCTTTTATCTCTCTCCCCTCACCACAAATCAGATTCTTCTGAGGAGTTCCCAGTATATTATCCTTTCCCCTGTGTAATTACCTTAACAAGCTCCAGCTGTTTTTATTCTCAGAAGGTTTACTCCCTGATATACAGCTGCCTACCCCCTTCGTAAGTGCAGGTCCTAAATGAGCTTTTTTCTCTGTTCCCTCACCACAATCCGGATTCTTTTGGGGAGTTACCAGTACAATAACCACACCAGAAAGTACTTAATTCATTAAGCTACTGCTTTTCTTAATCTCAGTGGAGATATTTACTGATAAACAGCTACCTACGCAGCATGTTCATGTTGTTCCTAAATGAGCTTTTATCTCTCTCCCCTCACCACAAATTAGATTCTTCTGAGGAGTTCCCAGTACATTATCCTTTCCCCTGTGTAATTACCTTAACGAGCTCCAGCTGTTTTTATTCTCAGAAGGTTTACTCCCTCATATACAGCTGCCTACCCCCTTCGTAAGTGCAGGGCTTAATGAGCTTTTTTCTCTGTTCCCTCACCACAATCCAGATTCTTTTGGGGAGTTACCAGTACAGTAACCACACCAGGAAGTACTTAATTCATTAAGCTACTGTTCTTCTTAATCTCAGTGGAGATATTTACTGATAAACAGCTACGTACGCAGCATGTTCATGTCGTTCCTAAATGAGCTTTTATCTCTCTCCCCTCACCACAAATCAGATTCTTCTGAGGAGATCCCCGTACATTATCCTTTCCCCTGTGTAATTACCTTAACAAGCTCCAGCTGTTTTTATTCTCAGAAGGTTTACTCCCTGATATACAGCTGCCTAACCCTTCGTAAGTGCAGGTCCTAAATGAGCTTTTTTCTCTGTTCCCTCACCACAATCCAGATTCTTTTGGGAGTTACCAGTACAGTAACCATACCAGGAAGTACTTAATTTATTAAGCTACTGCTTTTCTTAATCTCAGTGGAGATATTTACTGATAAACAGCTACCTACGCAGCATGTTCATGTCGTTCCTAAATGACCTTTTATCTCTCTCCCCTCACCACAAATCAGATTCTACTTAGGAATTCCCAGTACATTATCCTTTCCCCTGTGTAATTACCTTAACAAACTCCAGCTGTTTTTATTCTCAGAAGGTTTACTCCCTGATATACAGCTGCCTACCCCCTTCGTAAGTGCAGGTCTTAATTGAGCTTTTTTTCTCTGTTCCCTCACCACAATCCAGATTCTTTTGGGGAGTTACCAGTACAGTAACCATACCAGGAAGTACTTAATTTATTAAGCTACTGCTTTTCTTAATCTCAGTGGAGATATTTACTGATAAACAGCTACATACGCAGCATGTTCATGTCGTTCCTAAATGAGCTTTTATCTCTCTCCCCTCACCACAAATCAGATTCTTCTGAGGAGTTTCCAGTACATTATCCTTTCCCTTGTGTAATTACCTTAACAAGCTCCAGCTGCTTTTATTCTCAGAAGGTTTACTCCCTGATATACAGGTGCCTACCCCCTTCGTATGTGCAGGTCCTAATTGAGCTTTTTTCTCTGTTCACTCACCACATTCCAGATTCTTTTGGGGAGTTACCAGTACAGTAACCATACAGGAAGTACTTAATTTATTAAGCTACTGCTTCTCTTAATCTCAGTGGAGATATTTACTGATAAACAGCTACGTATGCAGCATGTTCATGTCGTTCCTAAATAAGCTATTATCTCTCTCCCCTCACCACAAATCAGATTCTTCTGAGGAGTTCCAGTACATTATCCTTTCCCCTGTGTAATTACCTTAACAAGCTCCAGCTGCTTTTATTCTCAGAAGGTTTACTCCCTGATATACAGCTGCCTACCCCTTCGTAAGTGCAGGTCCTAAATGAGCTTTTTTCTCTGTTCCCTCACCACAATCCAGATTCTTTTGGGGAGTTACCAGTACAGTAACCATACCAGGAAGTACTTAATTTATTAAGCTACTGCTTTTCTTAATCTCAGTGGAGATATTTCCTGATAAACAGCTACCTACGCAGGATCTTCATGTCGTTCCTATATGAGCTTTTATCTCTCTCCCCTCACCACAAATCAGATTCTTCTGAGGAGTTCCCAGTACATTATCCTTTACCCTGTGTAATTACCTTAACAAGCTCCAGCTGTTTTTATTCTCAGAAGGTTTACTTCCTGATATACAGCTGCCTACCCCCTTCGTAAGTGCAGGTCCTAAATGAGCTTTTTTCTCTGTTCCCTCACCACAATCCAGATTCTTTTGGGGAGTTACCAGTACAGTAACCATACCAGGAAGTACTTATTTTATTAAGCTACTGCTTTTCTTAATCTCATTGGAGATATTTACTGATAAACAGCTACGTACGCAGCATGTTCATGTCGTTCCTAAATGAGCTTTTATCTCTCTCCCCTCACCACAAATCAGATTCTTCTGAGGAGATCCCCGTACATTATCCTTTCCCCTGTGTAATTACCTTAACAAGCTCCAGCTGTTTTTATTCTCAGAAGGTTTACTCCCTGATATACAGCTGCCTAACCCTTCGTAAGTGAAGGTCTTAAATGAGCTTTTTTCTCTGTTCCCTCACCACAATCCAGATTCTTTTGGGGAGTTACCAGTACAGTAACCATACCAGGAAGTACTTAATTTATTAAGCTACTGCTTTTCTTAATCTCAGTGGAGATATTTACTGATAAACAGCTACCTACGCAGCATGTTCATGTCGTTCATAAATGACCTTTTATCTCTCTCCCCTCACCACAAATCAGATTCTACTTAGGAATTCCCAGTACATTATCCTTTCCCCTGTGTAATCACCTTAACAAACTCCAGCTGTTTTTATTCTCAGAAGGTTTACTCCCTGATATACAGCTGCCTACCCCCTTCGTAAGTGCAGGTCTTAATTGAGCTTTTTTCTCTGTTCCCTCACCACAATCCAGATTCTTTTGGGGAGTTACCAGTACAGTAACCATACCAGGAAGTACTTAATTTATTAAGCTACTGCTTTTCTTAATCTCAGTGGAGATATTTACTGATAAACAGCTAAATACGCAGCATGTTCATGTCGTTCCTAAATGAGCTTTTATCTCTCTCCCCTCACCACAAATCAGATTCTTCTGAGGAGTTTCCAGTACATTATCCTTTCCCTTGTGTAATTACCTTAACAAGCTCCAGCTGCTTTTATTCTCAGAAGGTTTACTCCCTGATATACAGGTGCCTACCCCCTTCGTATGTGCAGGTCCTAATTGAGCTTTTTTCTCTGTTCACTCACCACATTCCAGATTCTTTTGGGGAGTTACCAGTACAGTAACCATACCAGGAAGTACTTAATTTATTAAGCTACTGCTTCTCTTAATCTCAGTGGAGATATTTACTGATAAACAGCTACGTATGCAGCATGTTCATGTCGTTCCTAAATAAGCTATTATCTCTCTCCCCTCACCACAAATCAGATTCTTCTGAGGAGTTCCCAGTACATTATCCTTTCCCCTGTGTAATTACCTTAACAAGCTCCAGCTGCTTTTATTCTCAGAAGGTTTACTCTCTGATATACAGCTGCCTACCCCCTTCGTAAGTGCAGGTCCTAAATGAGCTTTTTTCTCTGTTCCCTCACCACAATCCAGATTCTTTTGGGGAGTTACCAGTACAGTAACCATACCAGGAAGTACTTAATTTATTAAGCTACTGCTTTTCTTAATCTCAGTGGAGATATTTCCTGATAAACAGCTACCTACGCAGGATCTTCATGTCGTTCCTATATGAGCTTTTATCTCTCTCCCCTCACCACAAATCAGATTCTTCTGAGGAGTTCCCAGTACATTATCCTTTACCCTGTGTAATTACCTTAACAAGCTCCAGCTGTTTTTATTCTCAGAAGGTTTACTTCCTGATATACAGCTGCCTACCCCCTTCCTAAGTGCAGGTCCTAAATGAGCTTTTTTCTCTGTTCCCTCACCACAATCCAGATTCTTTTGGGGAGTTACCAGTACAGTAACCATACCAGGAAGTACTTAATTTATTAAGCTACTGCTTTTCTTAATCTCATTGGAGATATTTACTGATAAACAGCTACATTCGCAGCATGTTCATGTCGTTCTTAAATGAGCTTTTATCTCACTCCCCTCACCACAAATCAGATTCTTCTGAGGAGTTCCCAGTACATTATCCTTTCCCCTGTGTAATTACCTTACAAGCTCCAGCTGCTTTTATTCTCAGAAGGTTTACTCCCTGATATACAGCTGCCTACCCCCTTCGTAAGTGCAGGTCCTAAATGAGCTTTTTTCTCTGTTCCCTCACCACAATCCAGATTCTTTTGGGGAGTTACCAGTACAGTAACCATACCAGGAAGTACTTAATTTATTAAGCTACTGCTTTTCTTAATCTCAGTGGAGATATTTACTGATGAACAGCTACCTACGCAGCATGTTCATGTCGTTCCTAAATGAGCTTTTATATCTCTCCCCTCACCACAAATCAGATTCTTCTGAGGAGTTCCCAGTACATTATCCTTTCCCCTGTGTAATTACCTTAACAAGCTCCAGCTGTTTTTATTCTAAAAGGTTTACTCCCTTATATACAGCTGCCTACCCCCTTCATAAGTGCAGGTCCTAAATGAGCTTTTTTATCTGTTCCCTCACCACAATCCAGATTCTTTTGGGGAGTTACCAGTACAGTAACCATACCAGGAAGTACTTAATTTATTAAGCTACTGCTTTTCTTAATCTCAGTGGAGATATTTACTGATAAACAGCTACCTACGCAGCATGTTCATGTTGTTCCTAAATGAGCTTTTATCTCTCTGCCATCACCCACAAATCAGATTCTTCTGAGGAGGTCCCAGTACATTATCCTTTACCCTGTTTAATTACCTAAACACGCTCCAGCTGTTTTTATTCTCAGAAGGTTTACTCCCTGATATACAGCTGCCTGCCCCTTTCGTAAGTGCAGGTCCCTAAATGAGCATTTTCTCGGTTCCCTCACCACAATCCAGATTCTTTTGGGGAGTTACCAGTGCAGTAACCATACCAGGAAGTACTTAATTTATTAAGCTACTGCTTTTCTTAATCTCAGTGGAGATATTTACTGATAAACAGCTACCTACGCAGCATGTTCATGTCGTTCCTAAATGAGCTTTTATCTCTCTCCCCTCACCACAAATCAGATTCTTCTGAGGAGTTCCCAGTACATTATCCTTTCCCCTGTGTAATTACCTTAACAAGCTCCAGCTGTTTTTATTCTCAGAAGGTTTACTCCCTGATATACAGCTGCCTACCCCCTTCGTAAGTGCAGGTCCTAAATGAGCTTTTTTCTCTGTTCCCTCACCACAATCCGGATTCTTTTGGGGAGTTACCAGTACAATAACCACACCAGAAAGTACTTAATTCATTAAGCTACTGCTTTTCTTAATCTCAGTGGAGATATTTACTGATAAACAGCTACCTACGCAGCATGTTCATGTCGTTCCTAAATGAGCTTTTATCTCTCTCCCCTCACCACAAATTAGATTCTTCTGAGGAGTTCCCAGTACATTATCCTTTCCCCTGTGTAATTACCTTAACAAGCTCCAGCTGTTTTTATTCTCAGAAGGTTTACTCCCTGATATACAGCTGCCTACCCCCTTCGTAAGTGCAGGGCTTAATGAGCTTTTTTCTCTGTTCCCTCACCACAATCCGGATTCTTTTGGGGAGATACCAGTACAGTAACCACACCAGGAAGTACTTAATTCATTAAGCTACTGTTCTTCTTAATCTCAGTGGAGATATTTACTGATAAACAGCTACGTACGCAGCATGTTCATGTCGTTCCTAAATGAGCTTTTATCTCTCTCCCCTCACCACAAATCAGATTCTTCTGAGGAGATCCCCGTACATTATCCTTTCCCCTGTGTAATTACCTTAACAAGCTCCAGCTGTTTTTATTCTCAGAAGGTTTACTCCCTGATATACAGCTGCCTAACCCTTCGTAAGTGCAGGTCCTAAATGAGCTTTTTTCTCTGTTCCCTCACCACAATCCAGATTCTTTTGGGGAGTTACCAGTACAGTAACCATACCAGGAAGTACTTAATTTATTAAGCTACTGCTTTTCTTAATCTCAGTGGAGATATTTACTGATAAACAGCTACCTACGCAGCATGTTCATGTCGTTCCTAAATGACCTTTTATCTCTCTCCCCTCACCACAAATCAGATTCTACTTAGGAATTCCCAGTACATTATCCGTTCCCCTGTGTAATTACCTTAACAAGCTTCAGCTGTTTTTATTCTCAGAAGGTTTACTCCCTGATATACAGCTGCCTACCCCCTTCGTAAGTGCAGGTCCTAAATGAGCTTTTTTCTCTGTTCCCTCACCACAATCCAGATTCTTTTGGGGAGTTACCAATACAGTAACCATACCAGGAAGTACTTAATTTATTAAGCTACTGCTTTTCTTAATCTCAGTGGAGATATTTACTGATAAACAGGTACGTATGCAGCATGTTCATGTCGTTCCTAAATGACCTTTTATCTCTCTCCCCTCACCACAAATCAGATTCTTCTGAGGAGGTCCCAGTACATTATCCTTTCCCCTGTGTAATTACTTTAACAAGCTCCAGCTGTTTTTATTCTCAGAAGATTTACTCCCTGATATACTGCTGCCTACCCCCTTCGTAAGTGCAGGTCCTAAATGAGCTTTTTTCTCTGTTCCCTCACCACAATCCGGATTCTTTTGGGGAGTTACCAGTAGAGTAACCATACCAGGAAGTACTTAATTTATTAAGCTACTGCTTTTCTTAATCTCAGTGGAGATATTTACTGATAAACAGCTACCTACGCAGCATGTTCATGTCGTTCCTAAATGAGCATTTATCTTTCTCCCCTCACCACAAATCAGATTCTTCTGAGGAGTTCCCAGTACATTATCCTTTCCCCTGTGTAATTACCTTAACAAGCTCCAGCTTTTTTATTCTCAGAAGTTTTACTCCCTGATATACAGCTGCCTACACCCATCGTAAGTGCAGGTCTTAAGTGAGCTTTTTTCTCTGTTCCCTCACCACAATCCAGATTCTTTTGGGGAGTGAGCAGTACAGTAACCATGCCAGGAAGTACTTAATTTATTAAGCTACTGCTTTTCTTAATCTCAGTGGAGATATTTACTGATAAACAGCTACCTACGCAGCATGTTCATGTCGTTCCTAAATGAGCTTTTATCTCTCTCCCCTCACCACAAATCAGATTCTTCTGAGGAGTTTCCAGTACATTATCCTTTCCCCTGTGTAATTACCTTAACAAGCTCCAGCTCTTTTTATTCTCAGAAGGTTTACTCCCTGATATACAGCTGCCTAACCCCTTCGTAAGTGCAGGTCCTAAATGAGCTTTTTTCTCTGTTCCCTCTCCACAATCCAGATTCTTTTGGGGAGTTACCAGTACAGTAACCATACCAGGAAGTACTTAATTTATTAAGCTACTGCTTTTCTTAATCTCAGTGGAGATATTTACTGATAAACAGCTAAATACGCAGCATGTTCATGTCGTTCCTAAATGAGCTTTTATCTCTCTCCCCTCACCACAAATCAGATTCTTCTGAGGAGTTTCCAGTACATTATCCTTTCCCTTGTGTAATTACCTTAACAAGCTCCAGCTGCTTTTATTCTCAGAAGGTTTACTCCCTGATATACCGGTGCCTACCCCCTTCGTATGTGCAGGTCCTAATTGAGCTTTTTTCTCTGTTCACTCACCACATTCCAGATTCTTTTGGGGAGTTACCAGTACAGTAACCATACCAGGAAGTACTTAATTTATTAAGCTACTGCTTCTCTTAATCTCAGTGGAGATATTTACTGATAAACAGCTACGTATGCAGCATGTTCATGTCGTTCCTAAATAAGCTATTATCTCTCTCCCCTCACCACAAATCAGATTCTTCTGAGGAGTTCCCAGTACATTATCCTTTCCCCTGTGTAATTACCTTAACAAGCTCCAGCTGCTTTTATTCTCAGAAGGTTTACTCTCTGATATACAGATGCCTACCCCCTTCGTAAGTGCAGGTCCTAAATGAGCTTTTTTCTCTGTTCCCTCACCACAATCCAGATTCTTTTGGGGAGTTACCAGTACAGTAACCATACCAGGAAGTACTTAATTTATTAAGCTACTGCTTTTCTTAATCTCAGTGGAGATATTTCCTGATAAACAGCTACCTACGCAGGATCTTCATGTCGTTCCTATATGAGCTTTTATCTCTCTCTCCCTCACCACAAATCAGATTCTTCTGAGGAGTTCCCAGTACATTATCCTTTACCCTGTGTAATTACCTTAACAAGCTCCAGCTGTTTTTATTCTCAGAAGGTTTACTTCCTGATATACAGCTGCCTACCCCCTTCCTAAGTGCAGGTCCTAAATGAGCTTTTTTCTCTGTTCCCTCACCACAATCCAGATTCTTTTGGGGAGTTACCAGTACAGTAACCATACCAGGAAGTACTTAATTTATTAAGCTACTGCTTTTCTTAATCTCATTGGAGATATTTACTGATAAACAGCTACGTTCGCAGCATGTTCATGTCGTTCTTAAATGAGCTTTTATCTCACTCCCCTCACCACAAATCAGATTCTTCTGAGGAGTTCCCAGTACATTATCCTTTCCCCTGTGTAATTACCTTAACAAGCTCCAGCTGCTTTTATTCTCAGAAGGTTTACTCCCTGATATACAGCTGCCTACCCCCTTCGTAAGTGCAGGTCCTAAATGAGCTTTTATCTCTGTTCCCTCACCACAATCCAGATTCTTTTGGGGAGTTACCAGTACAGTAACCATACCAGGAAGTACTTAATTTATTAAGCTACTGCTTTTCTTAATCTCAGTGGAGATATTTACTGATGAACAGCTACCTACGCAGCATGTTCATGTCGTTCCTAAATGAGCTTTTATATCTCTCCCCTCACCACAAAATCAGATTCTTCTGAGGAGTTCCCAGTACATTATCCTTTCCCCTGTGTAATTACCTTAACAAGCTCCAGCTGTTTTTATTCTAAAAGGTTTACTCCCTTATATACAGCTGCCTACCCCCTTCATAAGTGCAGGTCCTAAATGAGCTTTTTTTATCTGTTCCCTCACCACAATCCAGATTCTTTTGGGGAGTTACCAGTACAGTAACCATACCAGGAAGTACTTAATTTATTAAGCTACTGCTTTTCTTAATCTCAGTGGAGATATTTACTGATAAACAGCTACCTACGCAGCATGTTCATGTTGTTCCTAAATGAGCTTTTATCTCTCTGCCATCACCACAAATCAGATTCTTCTGAGGAGGTCCCAGTACATTATCCTTTACCCTGTTTAATTACCTAAACACGCTCCAGCTGTTTTTATTCTCAGAAGGTTTACTCCCTGATATACAGCTGCCTGCCCCTTTCGTAAGTGCAGGTCCTAAATGAGCATTTTCTCGGTTCCCTCACCACAATCCAGATTCTTTTGGGGAGTTACCAGTGCAGTAACCATACCAGGAAGTACTTAATTTATTAAGCTACTGCTTTTCTTAATCTCAGTGGAGATATTTACTGATAAACAGCTACCTACGCAGCATGTTCATGTCGTTCCTAAATGAGCTTTTATCTCTCTCCCCTCACCACAAATCAGATTCTTCTGAGGAGTTCCCAGTACATTATCCTTTCCCCTGTGTAATTACCTTAACAAGCTCCAGCTGTTTTTATTCTCAGAAGGTTTACTCCCTGATATACAGCTGCCTACCCCCTTCGTAAGTGCAGGTCCTAAATGAGCTTTTTTCTCTGTTCCCTCACCACAATCCGGATTCTTTTGGGGAGTTACCAGTACAATAACCACACCAGAAAGTACTTAATTCATTAAGCTACTGCTTTTCTTAATCTCAGTGGAGATATTTACTGATAAACAGCTACCTACGCAGCATGTTCATGTCGTTCCTAATGAGCTTTTATCTCTCTCCCCTCACCACAAATTAGATTCTTCTGAGGAGTTCCCAGTACATTATCCTTTCCCCTGTGTAATTACCTTAACAAGCTCCAGCTGTTTTTATTCTCAGAAGGTTTACTCCCTGATATACAGCTGCCTACCCCCTTCGTAAGTGCAGGGCTTAATGAGCTTTTTTCTCTGTTCCCTCACCACAATCCGGATTCTTTTGGGGAGATACCAGTACAGTAACCACACCAGGAAGTACTTAATTCATTAAGCTACTGTTCTTCTTAATCTCAGTGGAGATATTTACTGATAAACAGCTACGTACGCAGCATGTTCATGTCGTTCCTAAATGAGCTTTTATCTCTCTCCCCTCACCACAAATCAGATTCTTCTGAGGAGATCCCCGTACATTATCCTTTCCCCTGTGTAATTACCTTAACACGCTCTCAGCTGTTTTTATTCTCAGAAGGTTTACTCCCTGATATACAGCTGCCTAACCCTTCGTAAGTGCAGGTCCTAAATGAGCTTTTTTCTCTGTTCCCTCACCACAATCCAGATTCTTTTGGGGAGTTACCAGTACAGTAACCATACCAGGAAGTACTTAATTTATTAAGCTACTGCTTTTCTTAATCTCAGTGGAGATATTTACTGATAAACAGCTACCTACGCAGCATGTTCATGTCGTTCCTAAATGACCTTTTATCTCTCTCTCCCCTCACCACAAATCAGATTCTACTTAGGAATTCCCAGTACATTATCCGTTCCCCTGTGTAATTACCTTAACAAGCTTCAGCTGTTTTTATTCTCAGAAGGTTTACTCCCTGATATACAGCTGCCTACCCCCTTCGTAAGTGCAGGTCCTAAATGAGCTTTTTTCTCTGTTCCCTCACCACAATCCAGATTCTTTTGGGGAGTTACCAGTACAGTAACCATACCAGGAAGTACTTAATTTATTAAGCTACTGCTTTTCTTAATCTCAGTGGAGATATTTACTGATAAACAGGTACGTATGCAGCATGTTCATGTCGTTCCTAAATGACCTTTTTATCTCTCTCCCCTCACCACAAATCAGATTCTTCTGAGGAGGTCCCAGTACATTATCCTTTCCCCCCCCCCTGTGTAATTACTTTAACAAGCTCCAGCTGTTTTTATTCTCAGAAGATTTACTCCCTGATATACTGCTGCCTACCCCCTTCGTAAGTGCAGGTCCTAAATGAGCTTTTTTCTCTGTTCCCTCTCCACAATCCGGATTCTTTTGGGGAGTTACCAGTAGAGTAACCATACCAGGAAGTACTTAATTTATGTAAGCTACTGCTTTTCTTAATCTCAGTGGAGATATTTACTGATAAACAGCTACCTACGCAGCATGTTCATGTCGTTCCTAATGAGCATTTATCTTTCTCCCCTCACCACAAATCAGATTCTTCTGAGGAGTTCCCAGTACATTATCCTTTCCCCTGTGTAATTACCTTAACAAGCTCCAGCTTTTTTATTCTCAGAAGTTTTACTCCCTGATATACAGCTGCCTACACCCATCGTAAGTGCAGGTCTTAAGTGAGCTTTTTTCTCTGTTCCCTCACCACAATCCAGATTCTTTTGGGGAGTGAGCAGTACAGTAACCATGCCAGGAAGTACTTAATTTATTAAGCTACTGCTTTTCTTAATCTCAGTGGAGATATTTACTGATAAACAGCTACCTACGCAGCATGTTCATGTCGTTCCTAAATGAGCTTTTATCTCTCTCCCCTCACCACAAATCAGATTCTTCTGAGGAGTTTCCAGTACATTATCCTTTCCCCTGTGTAATTACCTTAACAAGCTCCAGCTGTTTTTATTCTCAGAAGGTTTACTCCCTGATATACAGCTGCCTAACCCCTTCGTAAGTGCAGGTCCTAAATGAGCTTTTTTCTCTGTTCCCTCTCCACAATCCAGATTCTTTTGGGGAGTTACCAGTACAGTAACCATACCAGGAAGTACTTAATTTATTAAGCTACTGCTTTTCTTCATCTCAGTGGAGATATTTACTGATAAACAGCTACCTACACAGCATGTTCATGTCGTTCCTAAATGAGCTTTTATCTCTCTCCCCTCACCACAAATCAGATTTTTCTGAGGAGTTCCCAGTAGATTATCCTTTCCCCAGTGTAATTAACTTAACAAGCTCCAGCTGTTTTTATTCTCAGAAGGTTTACTCCCTGATATACAGCTGCCTACCCCCTTCGTAAGTGCAGGTCCTAAATGAGCTTTTTTCTCTGTTCCCTCACCACAATCCAGATTCTTTTGGGGAGTTACCAGTACAGTAACCATACCAGGAAGTACTTAATTTATTATGCTACTGCTTTTCTTAATCTCAGTGGAGATATTTACTGATAAACAGCTACCTACGCAGCATGTTGATGTCGTTCCTAAATGAGCTTTTATCTCTCTCCCCCTCACCACAAATCAGATTCTTCTGAGGAGTTCCCAGTACATTCCTTTCCACTGTGTAATTACCTTAACAAGCTCCAGCTGTTTTTATTCTCAGAAGGTTTACTCCCTGATATACAGCTGCCTACCCCCTTCGTAAGTGCAGGTCCTAAATGAGCTTTTATCTCTCTCCCCTCACCACAAATCAGATTCTTCTGAGGAGTTCCCAGTACATTATCCTTTCCCTTGTGTAATTACCTTAACAAGCTCCAGCTGTTTTTATTCTCAGAAGGTTTACTCCATGATATACAGCTGCTACCCCCTTCGTAAGTGCAGGTCCTAAATGAGCTTTTTTCTCTGATCCCTCACCACAATCCAGATTCTTTTGGGGAGTTACCAGTACAGTAACCATACCAGGCAGTACTTAATTTATTAAGCTACTGCTTTTCTTAATCTCAGTGGAGATATTTACTGATAAACAGCTATCTAAGCAGCATGTTCATGTCGTTCCTAAATGAGCTTTTATCTCTCTCCCCTCACCACAAATCAGATTCTTCTTTGGAGTTCCCAGTACATTTATCCTTTCCCTTGTGTAATTACCTTAACAAGCTCCAGCTGTTTTTATTCTCCGAAGGTTTACTCACCACAATCCAGAATCTTTTGGGGAGTTACCAGTACAGTAACCATACCAGGAAGTACTTAATTTATTAAGCTACTGCTTTTCTTAATCTCAGTGGAGATATTTACTGATAAACAGCTACCTACGCAGCATGTTCATGTCGTTCCTAATGAGCTTTTATCTCTCTCTCCTCACCACAAATCAGATTCTTCTGAGGAGTTCCCAGTACATTATCCTTTCCCCTCTGTAATTACCTTAACAAGCTCCAGCTTTTTTTATTCTAAGAAGGTTTACTCCCTGATATACAGCTGCCTACCCCCTCCGGAAGTGCAGGTCCTAAAAGAGATTTTTTTCTCTGTTCCCTCACCACAATCCAGATTCTTTTGGGGAGTTACCAGTACAGTAACCATACCAGGAAGTACTTAATTTATTAAGCTACTGCTTTTCTTAATCTCAGTGGAGATATTTACTGATAAACAGCTACCTACACAGCATGTTCATGTCGTTCCTAAATGAGCTTTTGTCTCTCTCCCCTCACCACAAATCAGATTTTTCTGAGGAGTTCCCAGTACATTATCCTTTCCCCAGTGTAATTAACTTAACAAGCTCCAGCTGTTTTTATTCTCAGAAGGTTTACTCCCTGATATACAGCTGCCTACCCCCTCCGTAAGTGCAGGTCCTAAATGAGCTTTTTTCTCTGTTCCCTCACCACAATCCAGATTCTTTTGGGGAGTTACCAGTACAGTATCCATACCAGGAAGTACTTAATTTATTAAGCTACTGCTTTTCTTAATCTCAGTGGAGATATTTACTGATAAACAGCTACCTACGCAGCATGTTCCTGTCGCTCCTAAATGAGCTTTTATCTCTCTCCCCCTCACCACAAATCAGATTCTTCTGAGGAGTTCCCAGTACATTATCCTTTCCCCTGTGTAATTACCTTAACAAGCTCCAGCTGTTTTTATTCTCAGAAGGTTTCCTCCCTGATATACAGCTGCCTACCCCCCTTCGTAAGTGCAGGTCTTAAATGAGCTTTTTTCTCTGTTCCCTCACCACAATCCAGATTCTTTTGGGGAGTTACCAGTACAGTAACCATACCAGGAAGTACTTAATTTATTAAGCTACTGCTTTTCTTAATCTCAGTGGAGATATTTACTGATAAACAGCTACCTACGCAGCATGTTCATGTCGTTCCTAAATGAGCTTTTATCTCTCTCCCCTCACCACAAATCAGATTCTTCTGAGGAGTTCCCAGTACATTATCCTTTCCCCTGTGTAATTACCTTAACAAGCTCCAGCTGTTTTTATTCTCAAAAAGTTTACTCCCTGATATACAGCTGCCTACCCCCTTCGTAAGTCCAGGTCCTAAATGAGCTTTTTTCTCTGTTCCCTCACCACAATCCAGATTCTTTTGGGGAGTTACCAGTACAGTAACCATACCAGGAAGTACTTAATTTATTAAGCTACTGCTTTTCTTAATCTCAGTGGAGATATTTACTGATAAACAGCTACCTACGCAGCATGTTCATGTCGTTCCTAAATGAGGTTTTATCTCTCTCCCCTCACCACATATCAGATTCTTCTGAGGAGTTCCCAGTACATTATCCTTTCCCCTGTGTAATTACCTTAACAAGCTCCAGCTGATTTTATTCTCAGAAGGTTTACTCCCTGATATACAGCTGCCTACCCCCTTCGTAAGTGCAGATCCTATATGAGCTTTTTTCTCTGTTCCCTCACCACAATCCAGAATCTTTGGGGAGTTACCAGTACAGTAACCATACCAGGAAGTACTTAATTTATTAAGCTACTGCTTTTCTTAATCTCAGTGGAGATATTTACTGATAAACAGCTACCTACGCAGCATGTTCCTGTCGCTCCTAAATGAGCTTTTATCTCTCTCCCCTCACCACAAATCAGATTCTTCTGAGGAGTTCCCAGTACATTATCCTTTCCCCTGTGTAATTACCTTAACAAGCTCCAGCTGTTTTTATTCTCAGAAGGTTTACTCCCTGATATACAGCTGCCTACCCTCTTCGTAAGTGCAGGTCCTAAATGAGCTTTTTTCTCTGTTCCCTCACCACAATCCAGATTCTTTTGGGGAGTTACCAGTACAGTAACCATACCAGGAAGTACTTAATTTATTAAGCTACTGCTTTTCTTAATCTCAGTGGAGATATTTACTGATAAACAGCTACGTACGCAGCATGTTCATGTCGTTCCTAAATGAGCTTTTATCTCTCTCCCCTCACTACAAATCAGATTCTTCTGAGGAGTTCCCAGTACATTATCCTTTCCCCTGTGTAATTACCTTAACAAGTTCCAGCTGTTTTTATTCTCAGAAGGTTTACTCACTGATATACAGCTGCCTACCCCTTCGTAAGTGCAGGTCCTAAATGAGCTTTTTTCTCTGTTCCCTCACCACAATCCAGATTTTTTTGGGGCGTTACCAGTACAGTAACCATACCAGGAAGTAGTTAATTTATTAAGCTACTGCTTTTCTTAATCTCAGTGGAGATATGTACTGATAAACAGCTACCTTCGCAGCATGTTCATGTCGTTCCTATATGAGCTTTTATCTCTCTCCCCTCACCACAAATCAGATTCTTCTGAGGAGTTCCCAGTACATTATCCTTTCCCCTGTGTAATTACCTTAACATGCTCCAGCTGTTTTTATCTCAGAAGGTTTACTCCCTGATATACAGCTGCCTACCCCCTTCGTAAGTGCAGGTCCTAATGAGCTTTTATCTCTCTCCCCTCACCACAAATCAGATTCTTCTGAGGAGTTCCCAGTACATTATCCTTTCCCCTGTGTAATTACCTTAACAAGCTCCAGCTGTTTTTATTCTCAGAAGGTTTACTCCCTGATATACAGCTGCCTACCCCCTTCGTAAGTGCAGGTACTAAATGAGCTTTTTTCTCTGTTACCTCACCACAATCCAGATTCTTTTGGGGAGTTACCAGTACAGTAACCATACCAGGAAGTACTTAATTTATTAAGCTACTGCTTTTCTTAATCTCATTGGAGATATTTACTGTTAAACAGCTACCTACGCAGCTTGTTCATGTCGTTCCTAAATGAGCTTTTATCTCTCTCCCCTCACCACAAATCAGATTCTTCTGAGGAGTTCCCAGTACATTATCCTTTCCCCTGTGTAATTACCTTAACAAGCTCCAGCTGTTTTTATTCTCAGAAGGTTTACCCCTGATATACAGCTGCCTACCCCCTTCGTAAGTGCAGGTCCTAAATGAGCTTTTTATCTCTCTCCCCTCACCACAAATCAGATTCTTCTGAGGAGTTCCCAGTACATTATCCTTTCCCCTGTGTAATTACCTTAACAAGCTCCAGCTGTTTTTATTCTCAGAAGGTTTACTCCCTGATATACAGCTGCCTACCCCCTTCGTAAGTGCAGGTCCTAAATGAGCTTTTATCTCTCTCCCCTCACCACAAATCAGATTCTTCTGAGGAGTTCCCAGTACATTATCCTTTCCCCTGTGTAATTACCTTAACAAGCTCCAGCTGTTTTTATTCTCAGAAGGTTTACTCCCTGATATACAGCTGCCTACCCCCTTCGTAAGTGCAGGTCCTAAATGAGCTTTTATCTCTCTCCCCTCACCACAAATCAGATTCTTCTGAGGAGTTCCCAGTACATTATCCTTTCCCTGTGTAATTACCTTAACAAGCTCCAGCTGTTTTTATTCTCTGAAGGTTTACTCCCTGATATACTGCTGCCTACCCCCTTCGTAAGTGCAGGTCCTAAATGAGCTTTTTTCTCTGTTCCCTCACCACAATCCAGATTCTTTTGGGGAGTTACCAGTACAGTAACCATACCAGGAAGTACTTAATTTATTAAGCTACTGCTTTCTTAATCTCAGTGGAGATATTTACTGATAAACAGCTACCTACGCAGCATGTTCATGTCATTCATAAATGAGCTTTTATCTCTCTCCCCCTCACCACAAATCAGATTCTTCTGAGGAGTTCCCAGTACATTATCCTTTCCCCTGTGTAATTACCTTAACAAGCTCCAACTGTTTTTATTCTCAGAAGGTTTACTCCCTGATATACAGATGCCTACCCCCTTCGTAAGTGCAGATCCTAAATGAGCTTTTTTCTCTGTTACCTCACCACAATCCAGAAACTTTTGGGGAGTTACCAGTACAGTAACCATACCAGGAAGTACTTAATTTATTAAGCTACTGCTTTTCTTAATCTCAGTGGAGATATTTACTGATAAACAGCTACCTACGCAGCATGTTCCTGTCGCTCCTAAATGAGCTTTTATCTCTCTCCCCTCACCTCAAATCAGATTCTTCTGAGGAGTTCCCAGTACATTATCCTTTCCCCTGTGTAATTACCTTAACAAGCTCCAGCTGTTTTTATTCTCAGAAGCGATACTCCCTGATATACAGCTGCCTACCCTCTTCGTAAGTGCAGGTCCTAAATGAGCTTTTTCTCTGTTCCCTCACCACAATCCATATTCTTTTGGGGAGTTACCAGTACAGTAACCATACCAGGAAGTACTTAATTTATTAAGCTACTGCTATTCTTAATCTCAGTGGAGATATTTACTGATAAACAGCTACGTACGCAGCATGTTCATGTCGTTCCTAAATGAGCTTTTATCTCGCTCCCCTCACTACAAATCAGATTCTTCTGAGGAGTTCCCCAGTACATTATCCTTTCCCCTGTGTAATTACCTTAACAAGCTCCAGCTGTTTTTATTCTCAGAAGGTTTACTCACTGATATACAGCTGCCTACCCCCTTCGTAAGTGAAGGTCCTAAATGAGCATTTTTCTCTGTTCCCTCAACACAATCCAGATTTTTTTGGGAGTTACCAGTACAGTAACCATACCAGGAAGTACTTAATTTATTAAGCTACTGCTTTTCTTAATCTCAGTGGAGATATGTACTGATAAACAGCTACCTACGCAGCATGTTCATGTCGTTCCTATATGAGCTTTTATCTCTCTCCCCTCACCACAAATCAGATTCTTCTGAGGAGTTCCCAGTAACATTATCCTTTCCCCTGTGTAATTACCTTTTCAAGCTCCAGCTGTTTTTATTCTCAGAAGGTTTACTCCCTGATATACAGCTGCCTACCCCCTTCGTAAGTGCAGGTCCTAAATGAGCTTTTATCTCTCTCCCCTCACCACAAATCAGATTCTTCTGAGGAGTTCCCAGTACATTATCCTTTCCCCTGTGTAATTACCTTAACATGCTCCAGCTGTTTTTATTCTCAGAAGGTTTACTCCCTGATATACAGTTGCCTACCCCCTTCGTAAGTGCAGGTACTAAATGAGCTTTTTCTCTCTCTTCCCTCACCACAATCCAGATTCTTTTGGGGAGTTACCAGTACAGTAACCATACCAGGAAGTACTTAATTTATTAAGCTACTGCTTTTCTTAATCTCATTGGAGATATTTACTGTTAAACAGCTACCTACGCAGCTTGTTTATGTCGTTCCTAAATGAGCTTTTATCTCTCTCCCTCACCACAAATCAGATTCTTCTGAGGAGTTCCCGGTACATTATCCTTTCCCCTGTGTAATTACCTTAACAAGCTCCAGCTGTTTCTATTCTCAGAAGGTTTACTCCCTGATACACAGCTGCCTACCCCCTTCTTAAGTGCAGGTCCTAAATGAGCTTTTTTCTCTGTTCCCTCACCACAATCCAGATTCTTTTGGGGAGTTACCAGTACAGTAACCATACCAGGAAGTACTTAATTTATTAAGCTACTGCTTTTCTTAATCTCAGTGGAGATATTTACTGATAAACAGCTACCTACGCAGCATGTTCATGTCGTTCCTAAATGAGCTTTTATCTCTCTCCCCTCACCACAAATCAGATTCTTCTGAGGAGTTCCCAGTACATTATCCTTTCCCCTGTGTAATTACCTTAACAAGCTCCAGCTGTTTTTATTCTCAGAAGGTTTACTCCCTGATATACAGCTGCCTACCCCCTTCGTAAGTGCAGGTCCTAAATGAGCTTTATCTCTCTCCCCTCACCACAAATCAGATTCTTCTGAGGAGTTCCAGTACATTATCCTTTCCCCTGTGTAATTACCTTAACAAGCTCCAGCTGTTTTTATTCTCAGAAGGTTTACTCCCTGATATACAGCTGCCTACCCCCTTCGTAAGTGCAGGTCCTAAATGAGCTTTTATCTCTCTCCCCTCACCACAAATCAGATTCTTCTGAGGAGTTCCCAGTACATTATCCTTTCCCCTGTGTAATTACCTTAACAAGCTCCAGCTGTTTTTATTCTCAGAAGGTTTACTCCCTGATATACAGCTGCCTACCCCCTTCGTAAGTGCAGGTACTAATGAGCTTTTTTCTCTATTCCCCTCACCACAATCCAGATTCTTTTGGGGAGTTACCAGTACAGTAACCATACCAGGAAGTACTTAATTTATTAAGCTACTGCTTTTCTTAATCTCATTGGAGATATTTACTGTTAAACAGCTACCTACGCAGCTTGTTTATGTCGTTCCTAAATGAGCTTTTATCTCTCTCCCCTCACCACAAATCAGATTCTTCTGAGGAGTTCCCGGTACATTATCCTTTCCCCTGTGTAATTACCTTAACAAGCTCCAGCTGTTTCTATTCTCAGAAGGTTTACTCCCTGATACAACAGCTGCCTACCCCCTTCGTAAGTGCAGGTCCTAAATGAGCTTTTTTCTCTGTTCCCTCACCACAATCCAGATTCTTTTGGGGAGTTACCAGTACAGTAACCATACCAGGAAGTACTTAATTTATTAAGCTACTGCTTTTCTTAATCTCAGTGGAGATATTTACTGATAAACCAGCTACCTACGCCGCATGTTCATGTCGTTCCTAAATGAGCTTTTATCTCTCTCCCCTCACCACAAATCAGATTCTTCTGAGGAGTTCCCAGTACATTATCCTTTCCCCTGTGTAATTACCTTAACAAGCTCCAGCTGTTTTTATTCTCAGAAGGTTTACTCCCTGATATAAAGCTGCCTACCCCCTTCGTAAGTGCAGGTCCTAAATGAGCTTTTATCTCTCTCCCATCACCACAAATCAGATTCTTCTGAGGAGTTCCCAGTACATTATCCTTTCCCCTGTGTAATTACCTTAACAAGCTCCAGCTGTTTTTATTCTCAGAAGGTTTACTCCCTGATATACAGCTGCCTACCCCCTTCGTAAGTGCAGGTCCTAATGAGCTTTTATCTCTCTCCCCTCACCACAAATCAGATTCTTCTGAGGAGTTCCCAGTACATTATCCTTTCCCCTGTGTAATTACCTTAACAAGCTCCCAGCTGTTTTTATTCTCAGAAGGTTTACTCCCTGATATACAGCTGCCTACCCCCTTCGTAAGTGCAGGTCCTAAATGAGCTTTTATCTCTCTCCCCTCACCACAAATCAGATTCTTCTGAGGAGTTCCCAGTACATTATCCTTTCCCCTGTGTAATTACCTTAACAAGCTCCAGCTGTTTTTATTCTCAGAAGGTTTACTCCCTGATATACTGCTGCCTACCCCCTTCGTAAGTGCAGGTCCTAAATGAGCTTTTTTCTCTGTTCCCTCACCACAATACAGATTCTTTTGGGGAGTTACCAGTACAGTAACCATACCAGGAAGTACTTAATTTATTAAGCTACTGCTTTTCTTAATCTCAGTGGAGATATTTACTGATAAACAGCTACCTACGCAGCATGTTCATGTCGTTCCTAAATGAGCTTTTATCTCTCTCCCCTCACCACAAATCAGATTCTTCTGAGGAGTTCCCAGTACATTATCCTTTCCCCTGTGTAATTACCTTAACAAGCTCCAGCTGTTTTTATTCTCAGAAGGTTTACTCCCTGATATACAGCTGCCTACCCCCTTCGTAAGTGCAGGTACTAAATGAGCTTTTTTCTCTATTCCCCTCACCACAATCCAGATTCTTTTGGGGAGTTACCAGTACAGTAACCATACCAGGAAGTACTTAATTTATTAAGCTACTGCTTTTCTTAATCTCATTGGAGATATTTACTGTTAAACAGCTACCTACGCAGCTTGTTTATGTCGTTCCTAAATGAGCTTTTATCTCTCTCCCCTCACCACAAATCAGATTCTTCTGAGGAGTTCCCGGTACATTATCCTTTCCACTGTGTAATTACCTTAACAAGCTCCAGCTGTTTCTATTCTCAGAAAGTTTACTCCCTGATACACAGCTGCCTACCCCCTTCGTAAGTGCAGGTCCTAAATGAGCTTTTTTCTCTGTTCCCATCACCACAATCCAGATTCTTTTGGGGAGTTACCAGTACAGTAACCATACCAGGAAGTACTTAATTTATTAAGCTACTGCTTTTCTTAATCTCAGTGGAGATATTTACTGATAAAACAGCTACCTACGCAGCATGTTCATGTCGTTCCTAAATGAGCTTTTAATCTCTCTCCCCTCACCACAAATCAGATTCTTCTGAGGAGTTCCCAGTACATTATCCTTTCCCCTGTGTAATTACCTTAACAAGCTCCAGCTGTTTTTATTCTCAGAAGGTTTACTCCCTGATATATAGCTGCCTACCCCCTTCGTAAGTGCAGGTCCTAAATGAGCTTTTATCTCTCTCCCCTCACCACAAATCAGATTCTTCTGAGGAGTTCCCAGTACATTATCCTTTCCCCTGTGTAATTACCTTAACAAGCTCCAGCTGTTTTTATTCTCAGAAGGTTTACTCCCTGATATACAGCTGCCTACCCCCTTCGTAAGTGCAGGTCTTAAATGAGCTTTTTTCTCTGTTCCCTCACCACAATCCAGATTCTTTTGGGGAGTTACCAGTACAGTAACCATACCAGGAAGTACTTAATTTATTAAGCTACTGCTTTTCTTAATCTCAGTGAGATATTTACTGATAAACAGCTACCTACGCAGCATGTTCATGTCGTTCCTAAATGAGCTTTTATCTCTCTCCCCTCACCACAAATCAGATTCTTCTGAGGAGTTCCCAGTACATTATCCTTTCCCCTGTGTAATTACCTTAACAAGCTCCAGCTGTTTTTATTCTCAAAAAGTTTACTCCCTGATATACAGCTGCCTACCCCCTTCGTAAGTCCAGGTCCTAAATGAGCTTTTTTCTCTGTTCCCTCACCACAATCCAGATTCTTTTGGGGAGTTACCAGTACAGTAACCATACCAGGAAGTACTTAATTTATTAAGCTACTGCTTTTCTTAATCTCAGTGGAGATATTTACTGATAAACAGCTACCTACGCAGCATGTTCATGTCGTTCCTAAATGAGGTTTTTATCTCTCTCCCCTCACCACATATCAGATTCTTCTGAGGAGTTCCCAGTACATTATCCTTTCCCCTGTGTAATTACCTTAACAAGCTCCAGCTGATTTTATTCTCAGAAGGTTTACTCCCTGATATACAGCTGCCTACCCCCTTCGTAAGTGCAGATCCTATATGAGCTTTTTTCTCTGTTCCCTCACCACAATCCAGAATCTTTTGGGGAGTTACCAGTACAGTAACCATACCAGGAAGTACTTAATTTATTAAGCTACTGCTTTTCTTAATCTCAGTGGAGATATTTACTGATAAACAGCTACCTACGCAGCATGTTCCTGTCGCTCCTAAATGAGCTTTTATCTCTCTCCCCTCACCACAAATCAGATTCTTCTGAGGAGTTCCCAGTACATTATCCTTTCCCCTGTGTAATTACCTTAACAAGCTCCAGCTGTTTTTATTCTCAGAAGGTTTACTCCCTGATATACAGCTGCCTACCCTCTTCGTAAGTGCAGGTCCTAAATGAGCTTTTTTCTCTGTTCCCTCACCACAATCCAGATTCTTTTGGGGAGTTACCAGTACAGTAACCATACCAGGAAGTACTTAATTTATTAAGCTACTGCTTTTCTTAATCTCAGTGGAGATATTTACTGATAAACAGCTACGTACGCAGCATGTTCATGTCGTTCCTAAATGAGCTTTTATCTCTCTCCCCTCACTACAAATCAGATTCTTCTGAGGAGTTCCCAGTACATTATCCTTTCCCCTGTGTAATTACCTTAACAAGTTCCAGCTGTTTTTATTCTCAGAAGGTTTACTCACTGATATACAGCTGCCTACCCCCTTCGTAAGTGCAGGTCCTAAATGAGCTTTTTTCTCTGTTCCCTCACCACAATCCAGATTTTTTTGGGGCGTTACCAGTACAGTAACCATACCAGGAAGTAGTTAATTTATTAAGCTACTGCTTTTCTTAATCTCAGTGGAGCATTATGTACTGATAAACAGCTACCTTCGCAGCATGTTCATGTCGTTCCTATATGAGCTTTTATCTCTCTCCCCTCACCACAAATCAGATTCTTCTGAGGAGTTCCCAGTACATTATCCTTTCCCCTGTGTAATTACCTTAACATGCTCCAGCTGTTTTTATTCTCAGAAGGTTTACTCCCTGATATACAGCTGCCTACCCCCTTCGTAAGTGCAGGTCCTAAATGAGCTTTTATCTCTCTCCCCTCACCACAAATCAGATTCTTCTGAGGAGTTCCCAGTACATTATCCTTTCCCCTGTGTAATTACCTTAACAAGCTCCAGCTGTTTTTATTCTCAGAAGGTTTACTCCCTGATATACAGCTGCCTACCCCCTTCGTAAGTGCAGGTACTAAATGAGCTTTTTTCTCTGTTACCTCACCACAATCCAGATTCTTTTGGGGAGTTACCAGTACAGTAACCATACCAGGAAGTACTTAATTTATTAAGCTACTGCTTTTCTTAATCTCATTGGAGATATTTACTGTTAAACAGCTACCTACGCAGCTTGTTCATGTCGTTCCTAAATGAGCTTTTATCTCTCTCCCCTCACCACAAATCAGATTCTTCTGAGAGTTCCCAGTACATTATCCTTTCCCCTGTGTAATTACCTTAACAAGCTCCAGCTGTTTTTATTCTCAGAAGGTTTACCCCCTGATATACAGCTGCCTACCCCCCTTCGTAAGTGCAGGTCCTAAATGAGCTTTTATCTCTCTCCCCTCACCACAAATCAGATTCTTCTGAGGAGTTCCCAGTACATTATCCTTTCCCCTGTGTAATTACCTTAACAAGCTCCAGCTGTTTTTATTCTCAGAAGGTTTTACTCCCTGATATACAGCTGCCTACCCCCTTCGTAAGTGCAAGGTCCTAAATGAGCTTTTATCTCTCTCCCCTCACCACAAATCAGATTCTTCTGAGGAGTTCCCAGTACATTATCCTTTCCCCTGTGTAATTACCTTAACAAGCTCCAGCTGTTTTTATTCTCAGAAGGTTTACTCCCTGATATACAGCTGCCTACCCCCTTCGTAAGTGCAGGTCCTAAATGAGCTTTTATCTCTCTCCCCCTCACCACAAATCAGATTCTTCTGAGGAGTTCCCAGTACATTATCCTTTCCCCTGTGTAATTACCTTAACAAGCTCCAGCTGTTTTTATTCTCTGAAGGTTTACTCCCTGATATACTGCTGCCTACCCCCTTCGTAAGTGCAGGTCATAAATGAGCTTTTTTCTCTGTTCCCCTCACCACAATCCAGATTCTTTTGGGGAGTTACCAGTACAGTAACCATACCAGGAAGTACTTAATTTATTAAGCTACTGCTTTTCTTAATCTCAGTGGAGATATTTACTGATAAACAGCTACCTACGCAGCATGTTTCATGTCGTTCATAAATGAGCTTTTATCTCTCTCCCCCTCACCACAAATCAGATTCTTCTGAGGAGTTCCCAGTACAATTATCCTTTCCCCTGTGTAATTACCTTAACAAGCTCCAACTGTTTTTATTCTCAGAAGGTTTACTCCTGATATACAGATGCCTACCCCCTTCGTAAGTGCAGATCCTAAATGAGCTTTTTTCTCTGTTCCCTCACCACAATCCAGAAACTTTTGGGGAGTTACCAGTACAGTAACCATACCAGGAAGTACTTAATTTATTAAGCTACTGCTTTTCTTAATCTCAGTGGAGATATTTACTGATAAACAGCTACCTACGCAGCATGTTCCTGTCGCTCCTAAATGAGCTTTTAATCTCTCTCCCCTCACCTCAAATCAGATTCTTCTGAGGAGTTCCCAGTACATTATCCTTTCCCCTGTGTAATTACCTTAACAAGCTCCAGCTGTTTTTATTCTCAGAAGCGATACTCCCTGATATACAGCTGCCTACCCTCTTCGTAAGTGCAGGTCCTAAATGAGCTTTTTTCTCTGTTCCCTCACCACAATCCATATTCTTTTGGGGGAGTTACCAGTACAGTAACCATACCAGGAAGTACTTAATTTATTAAGCTACTGCTATTCTTAATCTCAGTGGAGATATTTACTGATAAACAGCTACGTACGCAGCATGTTCATGTCGTTCCTAAATGAGCTTTTATCTCGCTCCCCTCACTACAAATCAGATTCTTCTGAGGAGTTCCCAGTACATTATCCTTTCCCCTGTGTAATTACCTTAACAAGCTCCAGCTGTTTTTATTCTCAGAAGGTTTACTCACTGATATACAGCTGCCTACCCCCTTCGTAAGTGAAGGTCCTAAATGAGCATTTTTCTCTGTTCCCTCAACACAATCCAGATTTTTTTGGGGAGTTACCAGTACAGTAACCATACCAGGAAGTACTTAATTTATTAAGCTACTGCTTTTCTTAATCTCAGTGGAGATATGTACTGATAAACAGCTACGTACGCAGCATGTTCATGTCGTTCCTATATGAGCTTTTATCTCTCTCCCCTCACCACAAATCAGATTCTTCTGAGGAGTTCCCAGTACATTATCCTTTCCCCTGTGTAATTACCTTTTCAAGCTCCAGCTGTTTTTATTCTCAGAAGGTTTACTCCCTGATATACAGCTGCCTACCCCCTTCGTAAGTGCAGGTCCTAAATGAGCTTTTATCTCTCTCCCCTCACCACAAATCAGATTCTTCTGAGGAGTTCCCAGTACATTATCCTTTCCCCTGTGTAATTACCTTAACATGCTCCAGCTGTTTTTATTCTCAGAAGGTTTACTCCCTGATATACAGTTGCCTAACCCCCTTCGTAAGTGCAGGTACTAAATGAGCTTTTTTCTCTCTTCCCCTCACCACAATCCAGATTCTTTTGGGGAGTTACCAGTACAGTAACCATACCAGGAAGTACTTAATTTATTAAGCTACTGCTTTTCTTAATCTCATTGGAGATATTTACTGTTAAACAGCTACCTACGCAGCTTGTTTATGTCGTTCCTAAATGAGCTTTTATCTCTCTCCCCTCACCACAAATCAGATTCTTCTGAGGAGTTCCCGGTACATTATCCTTTCCCCTGTGTAATTACCTTAACAAGCTACAGCTGTTTCTATTCTCAGAAGGTTTACTCCCTGATACACAGCTGCCTACCCCCTTCTTAAGTGCAGGTCCTAAATGAGCTTTTTTCTCTGTTCCCTCTCCACAATCCAGATTCTTTTGGGGAGTTACCAGTACAGTAACCATACCAGGAAGTACTTAATTTATTAAGCTACTGCTTTTCTTAATCTCAGTGGAGATATTTACTGATAAACAGCTACCTACGCAGCATGTTCATGTCGTTCCTAAATGAGCTTTTATCTCTCTCCCCTCACCACAAATCAGATTCTTCTGAGGAGTTCCCAGTACATTATCCTTTCCCCTGTGTAATTACCTTAACAAGCTCCAGCTGTTTTTATTCTCAGAAGGTTTACTCCCTGATATACAGCTGCCTACCCCCTTCGTAAGTGCAGGTCCTAAATGAGCTTTTATCTCTCTCCCCTCACCACAAATCAGATTCTTCTGAGGAGTTCCCCAGTACATTATCCTTTCCCCCTGTGTAATTACCTTAACAAGCTCCAGCTGTTTTTATTCTCAGAAGGTTTACTCCCTGATATACAGCTGCCTACCCCCTTCGTAAGTGCAGGTCCTAAATGAGCTTTTATCTCTCTCCCCTCACCACAAATCAGATTCTTCTGAGGAGTTCCAGTACATTGTCCTTTCCCCTGTGTAATTACCTTAACAAGCTCCAGCTGTTTTTATTCTCAGAAGGTTTACTCCCTGATATACTGCTGCCTACCCCCTTCGTAAGTGCAGGTCCTAAATGAGCTTTTTTCTCTGTTCCCTCACCACAATACAGATTCTTTTGGGGAGTTACCAGTACAGTAACCATACCAGGAAGTACTTAATTTATTAAGCTACTGCTTTTCTTAATCTCAGTGGAGATATTTACTGATAAACAGCTACCTACGCAGCATGTTCATGTCGTTCCTAAATGAGCTTTTTTCTCTCTCCCCTCACCACAAAACAGATTCTTCTGAGGAGTTCCCAGTACATTATCCTGTCCCCTGTGTAATTACCTTAACAAGCTCCAGCTGTTTTTATTCTCAGAAGGTTTACTCCCTGATATACAGCTGCCTACCCCCCTTCGTAAGTGCAGGTACTAAATGAGCTTTTTTCTCTATTCCCTCACCACAATCCAGATTCTTTTGGGGAGTACCAGTACAGTAACCATACCAGGAAGTACTTAATTTATCAGCTACTGCTTTTCTTAATCTCATTGGAGATATTTACTGTTAAACAGCTACCTACGCAGCTTGTTTATGTCGTTCCTAAATGAGCTTTTATCTCTCACACCCTCACCACAAATCAGATTCTTCTGAGGAGTTCCCGGTACATTATCCTTTCCACTGTGTAATTACCTTAACAAGCTCCAGCTGTTTCTATTCTCAGAAGGTTTACTCCCTGATACACAGCTGCCCTACCCCCTTTGTAAGTGCAGGTCCTAAATGAGCTTTTTTCTCTGTTCCCTCACCACAATCCAGATTCTTTTGGGGAGTTACCAGTACAGTAACCATACCAGGAAGTACTTAATTTATTAAGCTACTGCTTTTCTTAATCTCAGTGGAGATATTTACTGATAAACAGCTACCTACGCAGCATGTTCATGTCGTTCCTAAATGAGCTTTTATCTCTCACCCCTCACCACAAATCAGATTCTTCTGAGGAGTTCCAGTACATTATCCTTTCCCCTGTGTAATTACCTTAACAAGCTCCAGCTGTTTTTATTCTCAGAAGGTTTACTCACTGATATACAGCTGCCTACCCCCCTTCGTAAGTGCAGGTCCTAAATGAGCTTTTTTCTCTGTTCCCTCACCACAATCCAGATTTTTTCGGGGAGTTACCAGTACAGTAATCATACCAGGAAGTACTTAATTTATTAAGCTACTGCTTTTCTTAATCTCTGTGGAGATATGTACTGATAAACAGCTACCTTCGCAGCATGTTCATGTCGTTCCTATATGAGCTTTTATCTCTCTCCCCCTCACCACAAATCAGATTCTTCTGAGGAGTTCCCAGTACATTATCCTTTCCCCTGTGTAATTACCTTAACAAGCTCCAGCTGTTTTTATTCTCAGAAGGTTTACTCCCTGATATACAGCTGCCTACCCCCTTCGTAAGTGCAGGTCCTAAATGAGCTTTTATCTCTCTCCCCTCACCACAAATCAGATTCTTCTGAGAGTTCCCAGTACATTATCCTTTCCCCTGTGTAATTACCTTAACAAGCTCCAGCTGTTTTTATTCTCAGAAGGTTTACTCCCTGATATACAGCTGCCTACCCCCTTCGTAAGTGCAGGTACTAAATGAGCTTTTTTCTCTATTCCCTCACCACAATCCAGATTCTTTTGGGGAGTTACCAGTACAGTAACCATACCAGGAAGTACTTAATTTATTAAGCTACTGCTTTTCTTAATCTCATTGGAGATATTTACTGTTAAACAGCTACCTACGCAGCTTGTTTATGTCGTTCCTAAATGAGCTTTTATCTCTCTCCCCTCACCACAAATCAGATTCTTCTGAGGAGTTCCCGGTACATTATCCTTTCCCCTGTGTAATTACCTTAACCAAGCTCCAGCTGTTTCTATTCTCAGAAGGTTTACTCCCTGATACACAGCTGCCTCACCCCCTTCGTAAGTGCAGGTCCTAAATGAGCTTTTTTCTCTGTTCCCTCACCACAATCCAGATTCTTTTGGGGAGTTACCAGTACAGTAAACCATACCAGGAAGTACTTAATTTATTAAGCTACTGCTTTTCTTAATCTCAGTGGAGATATTTACTGATAAACAGCTACCTACGCCGCATGTTCATGTCGTTCCTAAATGAGCTTTTATCTCTCTCCCCTCACCACAAATCAGATTCTTCTGAGGAGTTCCCAGTACATTATCCTTTCCCCTGTGTAATTACCTTAACAAGCTCCAGCTGTTTTTATTCTCAGAAGGTTTACTCCCTGATATAAAGCTGCCTACCCCCTTCGTAAGTGCAGGTCCTAAATGAGCTTTTATCTCTCTCCCATCACCACAAATCAGATTCTTCTGAGGAGTTCCCAGTACATTATACTTTCCCCTGTGTAATTACCTTAACAAGCTCCAGCTGTTTTTATTCTCAGAAGGTTTACTCCCTGATATACAGCTGCCTACCCCCTTCGTAAGTGCAGGTCCTAAATGAGCTTTTATCTCTCTCCCCTCACCACAAATCAGATTCTTCTGAGGAGTTCCCAGTACATTATCCTTTCCCCTGTGTAATTACCTTAACAAGCTCCAGCTGTTTTTATTCTCAGAAGGTTTACTCCCTGATATACAGCTGCCTACCCCCTTCGTAAGTGCAGGTCCTAAATGAGCTTTTATCTCTCTCCCCTCACCACAAATCAGATTCTTCTGAGGGAGTTCCCAGTACATTATCCTTTCCCCTGTGTAATTACCTTAACAAGCTCCAGCTGTTTTTATTCTCAGAAGGTTTACTCCCTGATATACTGCTGCCTACCCCCTTCGTAAGTGCAGGTCCTAAATGAGCTTTTTTCTCTGTTCCCTCACCACAATACAGATTCTTTTGGGGAGTTACCAGTACAGTAACCATACCAGGAAGTACTTAATTTATTAAGCTACTGCTTTTCTTAATCTCAGTGGAGATATTTACTGATAAACAGCTACCTACGCAGCATGTTCATGTCGTTCCTAAATGAGCTTTTATCTCTCTCCCTCACCACAAATCAGATTCTTCTGAGGAGTTCCCAGTACATTATCCTTTCCCCTGTGTAATTACCTTAACAAGCTCCAGCTGTTTTTATTCTCAGAAGGTTTACTCCTGATATACAGCTGCCTACCCCCTTCGTAAGTGCAGGTACTAAATGAGCTTTTTTCTCTATTCCCTCACCACAATCCAGATTCTTTTGGGGAGTTACCAGTACAGTAACCATACCAGGGAAGTACTTAATTTATTAAGCTACTGCTTTTCTTAATCTCATTGGAGATATTTACTGTTAAACAGCTACCTACGCAGCTTGTTTATGTCGTTCCTAAATGAGCTTTTATCTCTCTCCCCTCACCACAAATCAGATTCTTCTGAGGAGTTCCCGGTACATTATCCTTTCCACTGTGTAATTACCTTAACAAGCTCCAGCTGTTTCTATTCTCAGAAAGTTTACTCCCTGATACACAGCTGCCTACCCCCTTCGTAAGTGCAGGTCCTAAATGAGCTTTTTTCTCTGTTCCCTCACCACAATCCAGATTCTTTTGGGGAGTTACCAGTACAGTAACCATACCAGGAAGTACTTAATTTATTAAGCTACCTGCTTTTCTTAATCTCAGTGGAGATATTTACTGATAAACAGCTACCTACGCAGCATGTTCATGTCGTTCCTAAATGAGCTTTTATCTCTCTCCCCTCACCACAAATCAGATTCTTCTGAGGAGTTCCCAGTACATTATCCTTTCCCCTGTGTAATTACCTTAACAAGCTCCAGCTGTTTTTATTCTCAGAAGGTTTACTCCCTGATATATAGCTGCCTACCCCCTTCGTAAGTGCAGGTCCTAAATGAGCTTTTATCTCTCTCCCCTCACCACAAATCAGATTCTTCTGAGGAGTTCCCAGTACATTATCCTTTCCCCTGTGTAATTACCTTAACAAGCTCCAGCTGTTTTTATTCTCAGAAGGTTTACTCCCTGATATACAGCTGCCTACCCCCTTCGTAAGTGCAGGTCCTAAATGAGCTTTTATCTCTGTTCCCTCACCACAATCCAGATTCTTTTGGGGAGTTACCAGTACAGTAACCATACCAGGAAGTACTTAATTTATTAAGCTACTGCTATTCTTAATCTCAGTGGAGATATTTACTGATAAACAGCTATGTACGCAGCATGTTCATGTCGTTCCTAAATGAGCTTTTATCTCGCTCCCCTCACTACAAATCAGATTCTTCTGAGGAGTTCCCAGTACATTATCCTTTCCCCTGTGTAATTACCTTAACAAGCTCCAGCTGTTTTTATTCTCAGAAGGTTTACTCACTGATATACAGCTGCCTACCCCCTTCGTAAGTGCAGGTCCTAAATGAGCATTTTTCCTCTGTTCCCTCACCACAATCCAGATTTTTTTGGGGAGTTACCAGTACAGTAACCATACCAGGAAGTACTTAATTTATTAAGCTACTGCTTTTCTTAATCTCAGTGGAGATATGTACTGATAAACAGCTACCTACGCAGCATGTTCATGTCGTTCCTATATGAGCTTTTATCTCTCTCCCCTCACCACAAATCAGATTCTTCTGAGGAGTTCCCAGTACATTATCCTTTCCCCTGTGTAATTACCTTTACAAGCTCCAGCTGTTTTTATTCTCAGAAGGTTTACTCCCTGATATACAGCTGCCTACCCCCTTCGTAAGTGCAGGTCCTAAATGAGCTTTTATCTCTCTCCCCTCACCACAAATCAGATTCTTCTGAGGAGTTCCCAGTACATTATCCTTTCCCCTGTGTAATTACCTTAACATGCTCCAGCTGTTTTTATTCTCAGAAGGTTTACTCCCTGATATACAGTTGCCTACCCCCTTCGTAAGTGCAGGTACTAAATGAGCTTTTTTCTCTCTTCCCTCACCACAATCCAGATTCTTTTGGGGAGTTACCAGTACAGTAACCATACCAGGAAGTACTTAATTTATTAAGCTACTGCTTTTCTTAATCTCATTGGAGATATTTACTGTTAAACAGCTACCTACGCAGCTTGTTTATGTCGTTCCTAAATGAGCTTTTATCTCTCTCCCCTCACCACAAATCAGATTCTTCTGAGGAGTTCCCGGTACATTATCCTTTCCCCTGTGTAATTACCTTAACAAGCTCCAGCTGTTTCTATTCTCAGAAGGTTTACTCCCTGATACACAGCTGCCTACCCCCTTCTTAAGTGCAGGTCCTAAATGAGCTTTTTTCTCTGTTCCCTCACCACAATCCAGATTCTTTTGGGGAGTTACCAGTACAGTAACCATACCAGGAAGTACTTAATTTATTAAGCTACTGCTTTTCTTAATCTCAGTGGAGATATTTACTGATAACAGCTACCTACGCAGCATGTTCATGTCGTTCCTAAATGAGCTTTTATCTCTCTCTCCCCTCACCACAAATCAGATTCTTCTGAGGAGTTCCCAGTACATTATCCTTTCCCCTGTGTAATTACCTTAACAAGCTCCAGCTGTTTTTATTCTCAGAAGGTTTACTCCTGATATACAGCTGCCTACCCCCCTTCGTAAGTGCAGGTCCTAAATGAGCTTTTATCTCTCTCCCCTCACCACAAATCAGATTCTTCTGAGGAGTTCCCAGTACATTATCCTTTCCCCTGTGTAATTACCTTAACAAGCTCCAGCTGTTTTTTATTCTCAGAAGGTTTACTCCCTGATATACTGCTGCCTACCCCCTTCGTAAGTGCAGGTCCTAAATGAGCTTTTTTCTCTGTTCCCTCACCACAATACAGATTCTTTTTGGGAGTTACCAGTACAGTAACCATACCAGGAAGTACTTAATTTATTAAGCTACTGCTTTTCTTAATCTCAGTGGAGATATTTACTGATAAACAGCTACCTACGCAGCATGTTCATGTCGTTCCTAAATGAGCTTTTATCTCTCTCCCCTCACCACAAATCAGATTCTTCTGAGGAGTTCCCAGTACATTATCCTTTCCCCTGTGTAATTACCTTAACAAGCTCCAGCTGTTTTTATTCTCAGAAGGTTTACTCCCTGATATACAGCTGCCTACCCCCTTCGTAAGTGCAGGTACTAAATGAGCTTTTTTCTCTATTCCCTCACCACAATCCAGATTCTTTTGGGGAGTTACCAGTACAGTAACCATACCAGGAAGTACTTAATTTATTAAGCTACTGCTTTTCTTAATCTCATTGGAGATATTTACTGTTAAACAGCTACCTACGCAGCTTGTTTATGTCGTTCCTAAATGAGCTTTTATCTCTCTCCCCTCACCACAAATCAGATTCTTCTGAGGAGTTCCCGGTACATTATCCTTTCCACTGTGTAATTACCTTAACAAGCTCCAGCTGTTTCTATTCTCAGAAAGTTTACTCCCTGATACACAGCTGCCTACCCCCTTCGTAAGTGCAGGTCCTAAATGAGCTTTTTTCTCTGTTCCCTCACACCACAATCCAGATTCTTTTGGGGAGTTACCAGTACAGTAACCATACCAGGAAGTACTTAATTTATTAAGCTACTGCTTTTCTTAATCTCAGTGGAGATATTTACTGATAAACAGCTACCTACGCAGCATGTTCATGTCGTTCCTAAATGAGCTTTTATCTCTCTCCCCTCACCACAAATCAGATTCTTCTGAGGAGTTCCCAGTACATTATCCTTTCCCCTGTGTAATTACCTTAACAAGCTCCAGCTGTTTTTATCTCAGAAGGTTTACTCCCTGATATAAAGCTGCCTACCCCCTTCGTAAGTGCAGGTCCTAAATGAGCTTTTATCTCTCTCCCCTCACCACAAATCAGATTCTTCTGAGGAGTTCCCAGTACATTATCCTTTCCCCTGTGTAATTACCTTAACAAGCTCCAGCTGTTTTTTATTCTCAGAAGGTTTACTCCCTGATATACAGCTGCCTACCCCCTTCGTAAGTGCAGGTCCTAAATGAGCTTTTATCTCTGTTCCCTCACCACAATCCAGATTCTTTTGGGAGTTACCAGTACAGTAACCATACCAGGAAGTACTTAATTTATTAAGCTACTGCTATTCTTAATCTCAGTGGAGATATTTACTGATAAACAGCTATGTACGCAGCATGTTCATGTCGTTCCTAAATGAGCTTTTATCTCGCTCCCCTCACTACAAATCAGATTCTTCTGAGGAGTTCCCAGTACATTATCCTTTCCCCTGTGTAATTACCTTAACAAGCTCCAGCTGTTTTTATTCTCAGAAGGTTTACTCACTGATATACAGCTGCCTACCCCCTTCGTAAGTGCAGGTCCTAAATGAGCATTTTTCTCTGTTCCCTCACCACAATCCAGATTTTTTTGGGGAGTTACCAGTACAGTAACCATACCAGGAAGTACTTAATTTATTAAGCTACTGCTTTTCTTAATCTCAGTGGAGATATGTACTGATAAACAGCTACCTACGCAGCATGTTCATGTCGTTCCTATATGAGCTTTTATCTCTCTCCCCTCACCACAAATCAGATTCTTCTGAGGAGTTCCCAGTACATTATCCTTTCCCCTGTGTAATTACCTTTACAAGCTCCAGCTGTTTTTATTCTCAGAAGGTTTACTCCCTGATATACAGCTGCCTACCCCCCTTCGTAAGTGCAGGTCCTAAATGAGCTTTTATCTCTCTCCCCCTCACCACAAATCAGATTCTTCTGAGGAGTTCCCAGTACATTATCCTTTCCCCTGTGTAATTACCTTAACAAGCTCCAGCTGTTTTTATTCTCAGAAGGTTTACTCCCTGATATAGAGATGCCTACCCCCTTCGTAAGTGCAGATCCTAAATGAGCTTTTTTCTCTGTTCCCTCACCACAATCCAGAATCTTTTGGGGAGTTACCAGTACAGTAACCATACCAGGAAGTACTTAATTTATTAAGCTACTGCTTTTCTTAATCTCAGTGGAGATATTTACTGATAAACAGCTACCTACGCAGCATGTTCCTGTCGCTCCTAAATGAGCTTTTATCTCTCTCCCCTCACCACAACTCAGATTCTTCTGAGGTGTTCCCAGTACATTATCCTTTCCCCTGTGTAATTACCTTAACAAGCTCCAGCTGTTTTTATTCTCAGAAGGTTTACTCCCTGATATACAGCTGCCTACCCCCTTCGTAAGTGCAGGTTACTAAATGAGCTTTTTTCTCTGTTACCTCACCACAATCCAGATTCTTTTGGGGAGTTACCAGTACAGTAACCATACCAGGAAGTACTTAATTTATTAAGCTACTGCTTTTCTTAATCTCATTGGAGATATTTACTGTTAAACAGCTACCTACGCAGCTTGTTCATGTCGTTCCTAAATGAGCTTTTATCTCTCTCCCCTCACCACAAATCAGATTCTTCTGAGGAGTTCCCAGTACATTATCCTTTCCCCTGTGTAATTACCTTAACAAGCTCCAGCTGTTTTTATTCTCAGAAGGTTTACTCCCTGATATACAGCTGCCTACCCCCTTCGTAAGTGCAGGTCCTAAATGAGCTTTTATCTCTCTCCCCCTCACCACAAATCAGATTCTTCTGAGGAGTTCCCAGTACATTATCCTTTCCCCTGTGTAATTACCTTAACAAGCTCCAGCTGTTTTTATTCTCAGAAGGTTTACTCCCTGATATACAGCTGCCTACCCCCTTCGTAAGTGCAGGTCCTAAATGAGCTTTTATCTCTCTCCCCTCACCACAAATCAGATTCTTCTGAGGAGTTCCCAGTACATTATCCTTTCCCCTCTGTAATTACCTTAACAAGCTCCAGCTGTTTTTATTCTCAGAAGGTTTACTCCCTGATATACAGCTGCCTACCCCCTTCGTAAGTCCAGGTCCTAAATGAGCTTTTTTCTCTGTTCCCTCACCACAATCCAGATTCTTTTGGGGAGTTACCAGTACAGTATCCATACCAGGAAGTACTTAATTTATTAAGCTACTGCTTTTCTTAATCTCAGTGGAGATATTTACTGATAAACAGCTACCTACGCAGCATGTTCATGTCGTTCCTAAAAGAGCTTTTATCTCTCTCCCCTCACCAAAAATCAGATTCTTCTGAGGAGTTCCCAGTACATTATCCTTTCCCCCTGTGTAATTACCTTAACAAGCTCCAGCTGTTTTTATTCTCAGAAGGTTTACTCCCTGATATACAGATGCCTACCCCCTTCGTAAGTGCAGATCCTAAATGAGCTTTTTTCTCTGTTCCCTCACCACAATCCAGAATCTTTTGGGGAGTTACCAGTACAGTAACCATACCAGGAAGTACTTAATTTATTAAGCTACTGCTTTTCTTAATCTCAGTGGAGATATTTACTGATAAACAGCTACCTACGCAGGATGTTCCTGTCGCTCCTAAATGAGCTTTTATCTCTCTCCCCTCACCACAAATCAGATTCTTCTGAGGAGTTCCCAGTACATTATCCTTTCCCCTGTGTAATTACCTTAACAAGCTCCAGCTGTTTTTATTCTCAGAAGATTTACTCCCTGATATACAGCTGCCTACCCTCTTCGTAAGTGCAGGTCCTAAATCAGCTTTTTTCTCTGTTCCCTCACCACAATCCAGATTCTTTTGGGGAGTTACCAGTACAGTAACCATACCAGGAAGTACTTAATTTATTAAGCTACTGCTTTTCTTAATCTCAGTGGAGATATTTACTGATAAACAGCTACGTACGCAGCATGTTCATGTCGTTCCTAATGAGCTTTTATCTCTCTCCCCCTCACCACAAATCAGATTCTTCTGAGGAGTTCCCAGTACATTATCCTTTCCCCTGTGTAATTACCTTAACAAGCTCCAGCTGTTTTTATTCTCAGAAGGTTTACTCCCTGATATACAGCTGCCTACCCC
>NW_025961771.1:0-37887 GCF_023159225.1 Perognathus longimembris pacificus | reverse complement strand
ATGAACATGCTGCGTAGGTAGCTGTTTATCAGTAAATATCTCCACTGAGATTAAGAAAAGCAGTAGCTTAATAATTAAGTACTTCCTGGTATGGTTACTGTACTGATAACTCCCAAAAGAATCTGGATTGTGGTGAGGGAAGAGAGAAAAAAGCTCATTTAGGACCTGCACTTACGAAGGGGGTAGGCAGCTGTATATCAGGGAGTAAACCTTCTGAGAATAAAAAGAGCTGGAGCTTCTTAAGGTAATTACACAGGGAAAGCATAATGTACTGGGAACTCCTCAGAAGAATCTGATTTGTGGTGAGAGGAGAGAGATAAAAGCTTATTTAGGAACGACATGAACATGCTGCGTAGGTAGCTGTTTATCAGTAAATATCTCCACTGAGATTAAGAAAAGCAGTAGCTTAATAAATTAAGTACTTCCTGGTATTGTTACGGTACTGGTAACTCCCCAAAAGAATCTGGATTGTGGTGAGGGAACAGAGAAAAAGCTCATTTAGGACCTGCACTTACGAAGGGGGTAGGCAGCTGTATATCAGGGAGTAAACCTTCTGAGAATAAAAACAGCTGGAGCTTGTTAAGGTAATTACACAGGGGAAAAGATAATGTACTCGAAACTCCTCAGAGGAATCTGATTTGTGGTGAGGGGAGAGAGATAAAAGCTCATTTAGTATCGACATGAACATGCTGCGTAGGTAGCTGTTTATCAGTAAATATCTCCACTGAGATTAAGAAAAGCAGTAGCTTAATAAATTAAGTACTTCCTGGTATGGTTACTGTACTGGTAACTCCCCATAAGAATCTGGATTGTGGTGAGGGAACAGAGAATAAAGCTCATTTAGGACATCCACTTACGAAGGGGTAGGCAGCTGTATATCAGGGAGTAAACCTTCTGAGAATAAAAACAGCTGGAGCTTCTTAAGGTAATTACACGGGGGAAAGGATAATGTACTCGGAAATCCTCAGAGGAATCTGATTTGTGGTGAGGGGAGAGAGATAAAAGCTCATTTAGGATCGACATGAACATGCTGAGTAGGTAGCTGTTTATCAGTAAATATCTCCACTGAGATTAAGAAAAGCAGTAGCTTAATAAATTAAGTACTTCCGGGTATGGTTACTGTACTGGTAACTCCCCAAAAGAATCTGGATTGTGGTGAGGGAACAGAGAAAAAAGCTCATTTAGGACCTGCACTTACGAAGGGGTAGGCAGCTGTATATCAGGGAGTAAACCTTCTGAGAATAAAAACAGCTGGTGCTTGTTAAGGTAATTACACAGGGGAAGGATAATGTACTGGGAACTCCTCAGAAGAATCTGATTTGTGGTGAGGGGAGAGAGATAAAAGCTCATTTAGGAACGACATAAACCTGCTGCGTAGGTAGCTGTTTATCAGTAAATATCTCCACTGAGATTAAGAAAAGCAGTAGCTTAATAAATTAAGTACTTCCTGGTATGGTTTCTGTACTGGTAACTCCCCAAAAGAATCTGGATTATGGTGAGGGAACAGAGAAAAAAGCTCATTAGGACCTGCACTTACGAAGGGGGTAGGCAGCTGTATATCAGGGAGTATACCTTCTGAGAATAAAAAGAGCTGGAGCTTGTTAAGGTAATTACGCAGGGGAAAGGATAATGTACTGGAACTCCTCAGAAGAATCTGATTTGTGGTGAGGGGAGAGAGATAAAAGCTCATTTAGGAACGACATGAACATGCTGCGTACGTAGCTGTTTATCAGTAAATATCTCCACTGAGATTAAGAAAAGCAGTAGCTTAATAAATTAAGTACTTCCTGGTATGGTACTGTACTGGTAACTCCCCAAAAGAATCTGGATTGTGGTGAGGGAACAGAGAAAAAAGCTCATTTAGGACCTGCACTTACGAAGGGGGTAGGCAGCTGTATATCAGGGAGCAACCTTCTGAGAATAAAAACAGCTGGAGCTTGTTAACGTAATTACACAGGGGAAAGGATAATGTACTGGGAACTCCTCAGAAGAATCTCATTTGTGGTGACGGGAGAGAGATAAAAGCTCATTTAGGAACGACATGAATCTGCTGGGTAGGTAGCTGTTTATCAGTAAATATCTCCACTGAGATTGAGAAAAGCGGTAGCTTAATAAATTAAGTAATTCCTGGTGTGGTTACTGTACTGGTAACTCCCCAAAAGAATCTGGATTGTGGTGAGGGAACAGAGAAAAAAGCTCATTTAAGACCTGCACTTTCGAAGGGTGTAGGCAGCTGTATATCAGGGAGTAAACCTTCTGAGAATAAAAACAGCTGGAGCTTGTTAAGGTAATTAAACAGGGGAAAGGATAATGTACTGGGAACTCCTCAGAAGAATCTGATTTGTGGTGAGGGGAGAGAGATAAAAGCTCATTTAGGAACGACATGAACATGCTGCGTAGGTAGCTGTTTATCAGTAAATATCTCCACTGAGATTAAGAAAAGCAGTAGCTTAATAAATTAAGTACTTCCTGGTATGGTTACTCTACTGGTAACTCCCCAAAAGAATCTGGATTGTGGTGAGGGAACAGAGAAAAAGCTCATTTAGGACCTGCACTTACGAAGGGGGTAGGCAGGTGTATATCAGGGAGTTGAATTTCTGAGAATAAGATCAGCTGCAGCTTGTTAAGTTAATTACACAGGGGAAGGGATAATGTACTGGGAACTCCTCAGAAGAATCTCATTTGTGGTGAGGGGAGAGAGATAAAAGCTCATTTAGGAACGACATGAACATGCTGCGTAGGTAGCTGTTTATCAGTAAATATCTCCACTGAGATTAAGAAAAGCAGTAGCTTAATAAATTAAGTACTTCCTGGTATGGGTTACTGTACTGGTAACTCCCAAAAGAATCTGGATTGTGGTGAGGGAACAGAGAAAAAAGCTCATTTAGGACATGCACTTACGAAGGGGTAGGCAGCTGTATATCAGGGAGTAAACCTTCTGAGAATAAAACAGCTGGAGCTTGTTAAAGTAATTACACAGGGGAAAGGATAATGTACTGGGAACTCCTCAGAAGAATCTGATTTGTGGTGATGGGAGAGAGATAAATCCTCATTTAGGAACTACATGAACATGCTGCGTAGGTAGCTGTTTCCTCAGTAGATATCTCCAATGAGATTAAGAAAAGCAGTAGCTTAATAAATTAAGTACTTCCTGGTATGGTTACTGTACTGGTAACTCCCCAAAAGAATCTGGATTGTGTTGAGGGAAAAGAGAAAAAGCTCATTTAGGACCTGCACTTACGAAGGGGGTAGGCAGCTGTATATCAGGAGTAAACCTTCTGAGAATAAAAACAGCTGGAGCTTGTTAAGGTAATTACACAGGGGAAAGGATAATGTACTGGGACCTCCTCAGAAGAATATGATTTGTGGTGAGGGGAGAGAGATAAAAGCTCATTTAGGAACGACATGGACATGCTGCGTAGGTAGCTGTATATCAGTAAATATCTCCACTGAGATTAAGAAAAGCAGTAGCTTAATAAATTAAGTACTTCCTGGTATGGTTACTCTACTGGTAACTCCCCAAAAGAATCTGGATTGTGGTGAGGGAACAGAGAAAAAAGCTCATTTAGGACCTGCACTTACGAAGGGGGTAGGCAGCTGTATATCAGGGAGTAAACCTTCTGAGAATAAAAACAGCTGGAGCTTGTTAAGGTAATTACACAGGGGAAAGGATAATGTACTGGGAACTACTCAGAAGTATCTGATTTGTGGTGAGGGGAGAGAGATAAAAGCTCATTTAGGAACGACATGAACATGCTGCGTAGGTAGCTGTTTATCAGTAAATATCTCCACTGAGATTAAGAAAAGCAGTAGCTTAATAAATTAAGTACTTCCTGGTATGGTTACTGTACTGGTAACTCCCCAAAAGAATCTGGGTTGTGGTGAGGGAACAGAGAAAACAACTCATTTAGGACCTGCACTTATGAACGGGGTAGGCAGCTGTATATCAGGGAGTAAACCTTCTGAGAATAAAAACAGCTGGAGCTTGTTAAGGTAATTACACAGGGGAAAGGATAATGTACTGGGAACTCCTCAGAAGAATCTGATTTGTGGTGAGGGGAGAGAGATAAAAGCTCATTTAGGAACGACATGAACATGCTGCGTACGTAGCTTTTATCATTAAATATCTCCACTGAGATTAAGAAAAGCAGTAGCTTAATAAATTAAGTACTTCTGTTATGGTTACTGTACTGGTAACTAACCAAAAGAATCTAATTGTGGTGAGGGAACAGAGGAAAAAGCTCATTAAGACCTGCACTTACGAAGGGGGTAGGCAGCTGTATATCAGGGAGTAAACCTTCTGAGAATAAAAAAAAGCTGGAGCTTGTTAAGGTAATTACACAGGGGAAAGGATAATGTACTGGGAACTCCTCAGAAGAATCTGATTTGTGGTGAGGGGAGAGAGATAAAAGCTCATTTAGGAACGACATGAACATGCTGCCTAGGTAGCTGTTTATCAGTAAATATCTCCACTGAGATTAAGAAAAAGCAGTAACTTAATAAATTAAGTACTTCCTGGTATGGTTACTGTACTGGTAACTCCCAAAAGAATCTGGATTGTGGTGAGGGAACAGAGAAAAAAGCTCATTTAGGATATGCACTTACGAAGGGTAGGCAGCTGTATATCAGGGAGTAAACCTTCTGAGAATAAAAACTGCTGGAGCTTGTTAGGTAATTATACAGGGGAAAGGATAATGTACTGGGAACTCCTCAGAAGAATCTGAAATGTGGTGAGGGGAGAGAGATAAATGCTCATTTAGGAACGACATGAACATGCTGCGTAGGTAGCTTGTTTATCAGTACATATCTCCACTGAGATTAAAAAAAGCAGTAGCTTAATAAATTAAGTACTTCCTGGTATGGTTACTGTACTGGTAACTCCCCAAAAGAATCTGGATTGTGGTGAGGAACAGAGAAAAAAGCTCATTTAGGACCTGCACTTACGAAGGGGGTAGGCAGCTGTATATCAGGGAGCAAACCTTCTGAGAATAAAAACAGGTGGAGCTTGTTAAGGTAATTACACAGGGGAAAGGATAATGTACTGGGAAATCCTCAGAAGAATCGGATTTGTGGTGAGGGGAGAGAGAGATAAAAGCTCAATTAGAACGACATGAAAATGCTGCATAGGCAGCTGTTTATCAGGAAATATCTCCACTGAGATTAAGAAAAGCAGTAGCTTAATAAATTAAGTACTTTCTGGTATGGTTACTGTACTGGTAACTGCCCAAAAGAATCTGGATTGTGGTGAGGGAACAGAGAAAAAAGCTCATTTAGGACCTGCACTTACGAAGGGGGTAGGCAGCTGTATATCAGGGAGTAATCCTTATGTGAATAAAAACAGCTGGAGCTTGTTAAGGTAATTACACAGGGAAAGGATAATATACTGGGAACTCCTCAGAAGAATCTGATTTGTGGTGAGGGGAGGGAGATAAAAGCTCATTTAATACCTGCACTTACGAAGGGGGTAGGCAGCTGTATATCAGGGAGTATACCTTCTGAGAATAAAAACAGCGGGAGCTTGTTAAGGTAATTACACAGGGAAAAGGATAATGTACTGGGAACTACTCAGAAGAATCTCATTTGTGGTGAGGGGAGAGATATAAAAGCTCATTTAGGAACGACATGAACATGCTGCGTAGGTAGCTGTTTATCAGTAAATATCTCCACTGAGATTAAGAAAAGCAGTAGCTTAATAAATTAAGTACTTCCTGGTATGGTTACTGTACTGATAACTCCCCAAAAGAATCTGGATTGTGGTGAGGGAAGAGAGAAAAAAGCTCATTTAGGACCTGCACTTACGAAGGGGGTAGGCAACTGTATATCAGGGACTAAACCTTCTGAGAATAAAAAGAGCTGGAGCTTCTTAAGGTAATTACACAGGGGAAAGGATAATGTACTGGGACTCCTCAGAAGAATCTGATTTGTGGTGAGAGGAGAGAGATAAAAGCTTATATAGGAACGACATGAACATGCTGCGTAGGTAGCTGTTTATCAGTAAATATCTCCACTGAGATTAAGAAAAGCAGTAGCTTAATAAATTAAGTACTTCCTGGTATTGTTACGGTACTGGTAACTCCCCAAAAGAATCTGGATTGTGGTGAGGCAACAGAGAAAAGCTCATTTACGACCTGCACTTACGAAGGGGGTAGGCAGCTGTATATCAGGGAGTAAACCTTCTGAGAATAAAAACAGCTGGAGCTTGTTAAGGTAATTGCACAGGGGAAAGGATAATGTACTCGAAACTCCTCAGAGGAATCTGATTTGTGGTGAGGGGAGAGAGATAAAAGCTCATTTAGTATCGACATGAACATGCTGCGTAGGTAGCTGTTTATCAGTAAATATCTCCACTGAGATTAAGAAAAGCAGTAGCTTAATAAATTAAGTACTTCCTGGTATGGTTACTGTACTGGTAACTCCACAAAAGAATCTGGATTGTGGTGAGGGAACAGAGAATAAAGCTCATTTAGGACATGCACTTACGAAGGGGGTAGGCAGCTGTATATCAGGGAGTAAACCTTCTGAGAATAAAAACAGCTGGAGCTTGTTAAGGTAATTACACAGGGGAAAGGATAATGTACTCGAAACTCCTCAGAGGAATCTGATTTGTGGTGAGAGGAGAGAGATAAAAGCTCATTTAGTATCGACATGAACATGCTGCGTAGGTCGCTGTTTATCAGTAAATATCTCCACTGAGATTAAGAAAAGCAGTAGCTTAATAAATTAAGTACTTCCTGGTATGGGTACTGTACTGGTTACTCCACAAAAGAATCTGATTGTGGTGAGGGAACAGAGAATAAAGCTCATTTAGGACATGCACTTACGAAGGGGGTAGGCAGCTGTATATCAGGGAGTAAACCTTCTGAGAATAAAAACAGCTGGAGCTTCTTAAGGTAATTACACAGGGGAAAGGATAATGTACTCGGAACTCCTCAGAGGAATCTGATTTGTGGTGAGGGGAGAGAGAAAAAGGCTCATTTAGGATCGACATGAACATGCTGAGTAGGTAGCTGTTTATCAGTAAATATCTCCACTGAGATTAAGAAAAGCAGTAGCTTAATAAATTAAGTACTTCCGGGTATGGTTACTGTACTGGTAACTCCCCAAAAGAATCTGGATTGTGGTGAGGGAACAGAGAAAAAGCTCATTTAGGACCTGCACTTACGAAGGGGGTAGGCAGCTGTATATCAGGGAGCAAACCTTCTGAGAATAAAAACAGCTGGAGCTTGTTAACGTAATTACACAGGGGAAAGGATAATGTACTGGGAACTCCTCAGAAGAATCTCATTTGTGGTGACGGGAGAGAGATAAAAGCTCATTTAGGAACGACATGAATCTGCTGCGTAGGTAGCTGTTTATCAGTAAATATCTCCACTGATATTGAGAAAAGCGGTAGCTTAATAAATTAAGTAATTCCTGGTATGGTTACTGTACTGGTAACTCCCGAAAAGAATCTGGATTGTGGTGAGGGAACAGAGAAAAAAGCTCATTTAAGACCTGCACTTACGAAGGGTTAGGCAGCTTATATCAGGGAGTAAACCTTCTGAGAATAAAAACAGCTGGAGCTTGTTAAGGTAATTAAACAGGGGAAAGGATAATGTACTGGGAACTCCTCAGAAGAATCTGATTTGTGGTGAGGGGAGAGAGATAAAAGCTCATTTAGGAACGACATGAACATGCTGCGTAGGTAGCTGTTTATCAGTAAATATCTCCACTGAGATTAAGAAAAGCAGTAGCTTAATAAATTAAGTACTTCCTGGTATGGTTACTCTACTGGTAACTCCCCAAAAGAATCTGGATTGTGGTGAGGGAACAGAGAAAAAAGCTCATTTAGGACCTGCACTACGAAGGGGGTAGGCAGCTGTATATCAGGGAGTTGAACTTCTGAGAATAAGAACAGCTGCAGCTTGTTCAGGTAATTACACAGGGGAAGGGATAATGTACTGGGAACTCTCAGAAGAATCTCATTTGTGGTGAGGGGAGAGAGATAAAAGCTCATTTAGGAACGACATGAACATGCTGCGTAGGTAGCTGTTTATCAGTAAATATCTCCACTGAGATTAAGAAAAGCAGTAGCTTAATAAATTAAGTACTTCCTGGTATGGTTACTGTACTGGTAACTCCCCAAAAGAATCTGGATTGTGTTGAGGGAAAAGAGAAAAAAGCTCATTTAGGACCTGCACTTACGAAGGGGGTAGCAGCTGTATATCAGGGAGTAAACCTTCTGAGAATAAAAAACAGCTGGAGCTTGTTAAGGTAATTACACAGGGGAAAGGATAATGTACTGGGACCTCCTCAGAAGAATCTGATTTGTGGTGAGGGGAGAGAGATAAAAGCTCATTTAGGAACGACATGGACATGCTGCGTAGGTAGCTGTATATCAGTAAATATCTCCACTGAGATTAAGAAAAGCAGTAGCTTAATGAATTAAGTACTTCTTGGTATGGTTACTCTACTGGTAACTCCCCAAAAGAATCTGGATTGTGGTGAGGGAACAGAGAAAAAAGCTCATTTAGGACCTGCACTTACGAAGGGGGTAGGCAGCTGTATATCAGGGATTAAAGCTTCTGAGAATAAAAACAGCTGGAGCTTGTTAAGGTAATTACACAGGGGAAAGGATAATGTACTGGGAACTCCTCAGAAGAATCTGATTTGTGGTGAGGGGAGAGAGATAAAAGCTCATTTAGGAACGATATGAACATGCTGCGTAGGTAGCTGTTTATCAGTAAATATCTCCAATGAGATTAAGAAAAGCAGTAGCTTAATAAATTAAGTACTTCCTGGTATGGTTACTGTACTGGTAACTCCCCAAAAGAATCTGGGTTGTGGTGAGGGAACAGAGAAAACAACTCATTTAGGACCTGCACTTATGAACGGGGTAGGCAGCTGTATATCAGGGAGTAAACCTTCTGAGAATAAAAACAGCTGGAGCTTGTTAAGGTAATTACACAGGGGAAAGGATAATGTACTGGGAACTCCTCAGAAGAATCTGATTTGTGGTGAGGGGAGAGAGATAAAAGCTCATTTAGGAACGACATGAACATGCTGCGTATGTAGCTTTTATCAGTAAATATCTCCACTGAGATTAAGAAAAGCAGTAGCTTAATAAATTAAGTACTTCCTGGTATGGTTACTGTACTGGTAACTAACCAAAAGAATCTGGATTGTGGTGAGGGAACAGAGAAAAAGCTCATTAAGACCTGCACTTACGAAGGGGGTAGGCAGCTGTATATCAGGGAGTAAACCTTCTGAGAATAAAAAAAGCTGGAGCTTGTTAAGGTAATTACACAGGGGAAAGGATAATGTACTGGAACTCCTCAGAAGAATCTGATTTGGGGTGGAGGGGAGAGAGATAAAAGCTCATTTAGGAACGACATGAACATGCTGCCTAGGTAGCTGTTTATCAGTAAATATCTCCACTGAGATTAAGAAAAGCAGTAGCTTAATAAATTAAGTACTTCCTGGTATGGTTACTGTACTGGTAACTCCCCAAAAGAATCTGGATTGTGGTGAGGGAACAGAGAAAAATCTCATTTAGGATATGCACTTACGAAGGGGTAGGCAGCTGTATATCAGGGAGTAAACCTTCTGAGAATAAAAACAGCTGGAGCTTGTTAAGGTAATTATACAGGGGAAAGGATAATGTACTGGGAACTCCTCAGAAGAATCTGATTTGTGGTGAGAGGAGAGAGATAAATGCTCATTTAGGAACGACATGAACATGCTGCGTAGGTAGCTGTTTATCAGTACATATCTCCACTGAGATTAAGAAAAGCAGTAGCTTAATAAATTAAGTACTTCCTGGTATGGTTACTGTACTAGTAACTCCCCAAAAGAATCTGGATTGTGGTGAGGGAACAGAGAAAAAAGCTCATTTAGGACCTGCACTTACGAAGGGGGTAGGCAGCTGTATATCAGGGAGTAAACCTTCTGAGAATAAAAACAGGTGGAGCTTGTTAAGGTAATTACACAGGGGAAAGGATAATGTACTGGGAAATCCTCAGAAGAATCGGATTTGTGGTGAGGGGAGAGAGAGATAAAAGCTCATTTAGGAACGACATGAAAATGCTGCATAGGCAGCTGTTTATCAGGAAATATCTCCACTGAGATTAAGAAAAGCAGTAGCTTAAAAAATTAAGTACTTTCTGGTATGGTTACTGTACTGGTAACTGCCCAAAAGAATCTGGATTGTGGTGAGGGAACAGAGGAAAAAAGCTCATTTAGGACCTGCACTTACGAAGGGGGTAGGCAGCTGTATATCAGGGAGTAAACCTTCTGTGAATAAAAACAGCTGGAGCTTGTTAAGGTAATTACACAGGGGAAAGGATAATGTACTGGGAACTCCTCAGAAGAATCTGATTTGTGGTGAGGGGAGAGAGATAAAAGCTCATTTAATACCTGCACTTACGAAGGGGGTAGGCAGCTGTATATCAGGAGTATACCTTCTGAGAATAAAAACAGCGGGAGCTTGTTAAGGTAATTACACAGGGGAAAGGATAATGTACTGGGAACTCCTCAGAAGAATCTGATTTGTTGTGAGGGGAGAGAGATAAAAGCTCATTTAGGAACGACATGAACATGCTGCGTAGGTAGCTGTTTATCAGTAAATATCTCCACTGAGATTAAGAAAAGCAGTAGCTTAATAAATTAAGTACTTCCTGGTATGGGTACTGTACTGGTAACTCCCCAAAAGAATCTGGATTGTGGTGAGGGAACAGAGAAAAAAGCTCATTTTAGGACCTGCACTTACGAAGGGGTAGGCAGCTGTATATCAGGGAGTAAAACTTCTGAGAATAAAAACAGCTGGAGCTTGTTAAGGTAATTACATAGGGGAAAGGATAATGTACTGGGAACTCCTCAGAAGAATCTGATTTGTGGTGAGGGGAGAGAGATAAAAGCTCATTTAGGGGCTGGGGATATAGCCTAGTGGCAAGAGTGCCTGCCTCGAATACACGAGTCCCTAGGTTCGATTCCCCAGCACCACATATACAGAAAAAGGCCAGAAGCGGCGCTGTGGCTCAAGTAGCAGTGTGCTAGCCTTGAGCAGGAAGAAGCCAGGGACAGTGCTAAGGCCCTGAGTCCAAGGCACACTACTGGCCAAAAAAAAAAATTTAAAAAAAAAGCTCATTTAGGAACGACATGAACATGCCTCGTAGGTAGCTGTTATTCAGTAAATATCTCCACTGAGATTAAGAAAAGCAGTAGCTTAATAAATTAAGTACTTCCTGGTATGGTTACTGTACTGGTAACTCCCCAAAAGAATCTGGATTGCGGTGACGGAACAGAGAAAAAAACTCATTTATGACCTGCACTTACGAAGGGGGTAGGCAGCTGTATATCAGGAGTAAACCTTCTGAGAAAAAAACAGCTGGAGCTTGTTAAGGTAATTACACAGGGGAAGGATAATGTACTGGGAACTCCTCAGAAGAATCTGATTTGTGGTGAGGGGAGAGAGATAAAAGCTCATTTAGGAACGACATGAACATGCTGCATACGTAGCTGTTTATTAGTAAATATCTCCACTGAGATTAGGAAAAGCAGTAGCTTAATAAATTAAGTACTTCCTGGTATGGTTACTGTACTGGTAACTCCCCAAAAGAATCTGGATTGTGGTGAGGGAACAGAGAAAAAAGCTCATTTAGGACCTGCACTTACGAAGGGGTAGGCAGCTGTATATCAGGGAGTAAAACTTCTGAGAATAAAAACAGCTGGAGCTTGTTAAGGTAATTACATAGGGAAAGGATAATGTACTGGGAACTCCTCAGAAGAATCAGATTTGTGGTGAGGGAAGAGAGATAAAAGCTCATATATGAACGACATGAACATGCTGCGTAGGTAGCTGTTTATCAGTAAATATCTCCACTGAGATTAAGAAAAGCAGTAGCTTAATAAATTAAGTCTTCCTGGTATGGTTACTGTACTGGTAACTGCCCAAAAGAATCTGGATTGTGGTTTGGGAACAGAGAAAAAAGCTCATTAAGACCTGCACTTACGAAGGGGGTAGGCAGCTGTATATCAGGGAGTAAACCTTCTGAGAATAAAAACAGCTGGAGCTTGTTAAGGTAATTACACAGGGGAAGGATAATGTACTGGGAACTCCTCAGAAGAATCTGATTTGTGGTGAGGGGAGAGAGATAAAAGCTCATTTAGGACCTGCACTTACGAAGGGGGTAGGCAGCTGTATATCAGGGAGTATACCTTCTGAGAATAAAAACAGCGGGAGCTTGTTAAGGTAATTACACAGGGAAAAGGATAATGTACTGGGAACTACTCAGAAGAATCTCATTTGTGGTGAGGGGAGAGAGATAAAAGCTCATTTATGAACGACATGAACATGCTGCGTAGGTAGCTGTTTATCAGCAAATATCTCCACTGAGATTAAGAAAAGCAGTAGCTTAGTAAATTAAGTACTTCCTGGTATGGTTACTGTACTGGTAACTCCCCAAAAGAATCTGGATTGTGGTGAGGGAACAGAGAAAAAAGCTCATTTAGGACCTGCACTTACGAAGGGGGTAGGCAGCTGTATATCAGGGAGTAAACCTTCTGAGAATAAAAACAGCTGAAGCTTGTTAAGGTAATTAACAGGGGAAAGGATAATGTACTGGGAACTCCTCAGAAGAATCTGATTTGTGGTGAGGGGAGAGAGATAAAAGCTCATTTAGGAACGACATGAACATGCTGCGTAGGTAGCTGTTTATCAGTAAATATCTCCACTGAGTTTAAGAAAAGCAGTAGCTTAATAAATTAAGTAATTCCTGGTATGGTTACTGTACTGGTAACTCCCCAAAAGAATCTGGATTGTGGTGAGGGAACAGAGAAAAAAGCTCATTTAGGACCTGCACTTACGAAGGGGGTAGGCAGCTGTATATCCGGGAGTAAACCTTCTGAGAATAAAAACAGCTGGAGCTTGTTAAGGTAATTACACAAGGGAAAGGATAATGTACTGGGAATTCCTCAGAAGAATCTGATTTGTGGTGAGGGGAGAGAGATAAAAGCTCATTTAAGAACGTCAAGAAAATGCTGCATAGGCAGCTGTTTATCAGTAAATATCTCCAATGAGATTAAGAAAAGCAGTAGCTTAATAAATTAAGTACTTCCTGGTATGGTTACTGTACTGGTAACTCCCAAAAGAATCTGGATTGTGGTGAGGAACAGAGAAAAAAGCTCATTTAGGACCTGCACTTACGAAGGGGGTACGCAGCTGTATATCAGGGAGTAAACCTTCTGAGAATAAAAACAGCTGGAGCTTGTAAGGTAATTACACAGGGGAAAGGATAATGTACTGGGAACTCCGGAGAAGAATCTGATTTTGGTGAGGGGAGAGAGAGATAAAAGCTCATTTAGGAACTACATGGACATGCTGCGTAGGTAGCTGTATATCAGTAAATATCTCCACTGAGTTTAAGAAAAGCAGTAGCTTAATAAATTAAGTACTTCCTGGTATGGTTACTGTACTGGTAACTCCCAAAAGAATCTGGATTGTGGTGAGGGAACAGAGAAAAAGCTCATAAAGGACCTGCACTTACGAAGGGAGTAGGGATCTCTATATCAGGGAGTAAACCTTCTGAGAATAAAAACAGCTGGACCTTGTTAAGGTAATTACACAGGGGAAAGGATAATGTACTGGGAACTCTCAGAAGAATCTGATTTGTGGTGAGGGGAGAGAGATAAAAGCTCATTTAGGAACGACATGAACATGCTCCGTATGTAACTGTTTATCAGTAAATATCTCCACTGAGATATTTATGGTTTCAAGGAGAAAATGAAGCATATGACCAAGGGTCATCAAATGTTTAAGAAGCACTGTGGGGGGCTGGGGATATAGCCTAGTGGCAAGAGTGCCTGCCTCGGATACACGAGGCCCTAGGTTCGATTCCCCAGCACCACATATACAGAAAACGGCCAGAAGGGGCGCTGTGGCTCAAGTGGCTGAGTGCTAGCCTTGAGCGGGAAGAAGCCAGGGACAGTGCTCAGGCCCTGAGTCCAAGGCCCAGGACTGGCAAAAAAAAAAAAAAAAAAAGAAGCACTTTGGGCTCACACCTGTAATCCCAGAACTCAGGACACTGAGATTTAAGGATCATGGTTGGAAGCCACTCCAGGCAGAAAAGTCGATGAGAATCTCATCTCTAATTAACCAACATTCTGACAGTAGGGTCTCTAGTATACTAGGATGCTCTTATAAAGTGGGGACCTGGACAGATTTGCACAAAATGCTCTTTGGAGAAATGCAGTATGAAAGAAAATAAAGGCTGCTCCTATTTCTGCTTTCTCTACAAAGTGTGTCGGAATTCAGAGTTCTTCAAGCTCTTCAGTACCTAGGACAGTGAACCAGAAATGATTAGGAAACATCTTACCTGATGCTGTCTTCTGTTTACCCTTATGCTGTCTTCTGTACACACGGGCCAGACTCAGACTCGAGTAAAGTTTTACAATACTTTCTTTTCCAGATGTCCTGTCCTGTCAGTCCACAGCTTCTCAACACAAATGTAAGAGCAGTAATCAGAAAGCAAGGAGACACAGCTTGTAACCAGTGGCCCACACCTATACTCCTAGCTATTCAGAAGGCTGAGATCTGAAGATCGTGGTTTGAAGCCAGGCTATGCAGGGAAAATAAGACTTATCAACTTAAATGTAGAACTGTAGCTCAAGTGGGAGAGGTACTAACCTTGAGCAAAAATGTTCAGGGACAAAACACAATTCCTAAGTTAAGGATCCACCAACACACACACACACACACTCTCTCTCTCTCTCTCTCTCTCTCTCTCACTCTCCTCTCTCAAAAAAAAACAGAGACTGGGGTTTTAATACAAGTAATTTTGAAGCAATACCCTTGGAGAACTGTTACAGAAAAGGAGTACTGTAGACTCCATTTTGTCCTTGTTAGCATTTCCCTAGCCTCAGGGCCTCAGCTCCTCCCACTAGCCCCAGATCCACCTATACCTAAGGAGCCACTCCTACTCACTACCTACCTACTTCCCCTTTATCCCCAGAGAGAGAAGCTGCCACCTGCATAAGGTGCAGACTGCCACATAGCTCACTCTCCCGTGGGAACTATAGCCCCACTAAATAAACCTTCTTATGAACCTTTTTCTCCTGTCTGTGATTATCTCCACATGGTCCTCTGGGATGGCCGGGACAGATCCTTTCAGTTCTCAGCAGGACTCTCCTTTTCGTTTATTTTTAATTTTGTTTTGTTTTGCCAGTCCTGGGCCTTGGACTCAGGGCCTGAGCACTGTCCCTGGCTCCTTTTTGATCAAGGGCTAGAGCACTCTACCACTTGAGCCACAGCGCCCCTTCTGGATTTTTCTATATATGTGTGCTGAGGAATCGAACCCAGGGCTTCATGTGATTTTAATTTTGATACTATCATTTTATATGACCAAAAGCACATAGGCATTTGCACCTTTGTATTCCTCCCCTTACTATCATCCTTTAGTTTCACAGTGTGTGACTGCATAGTTATTTCATTGTGTGGTGTGTGCACACGCCTGTCCTTGTGCTTGAATGTAAGGCCTGGGCTTTTTTGTATTTCTTTTGGGGGGGGGGCGGGACTCAAGGATGATGTTCTATCAGTTAATCCACAGCTCTGCTTTCAGATTTCTGGTAGTTCACTGGAGGTGTCAGATGGACTTTTCTGCCCCGGGCTGCCTTCCAACTGTGACCCTCAGATCTCAGCACCACAGCAGGCGGGATCACAGGTGTGAGCCCCCACCTCCCTTCCTGTTCGGTTTTGTGAACTAGTCTCTGCCCCTCCACCCTTCAACCTCCCAAGTCCCTAAATTACAGGCATCCGGCACCACACCCACTCAGTCTCTCTCTCCCAAATCTGGTCCACTTCTCCTTAGTCGCAGAGCTGGGACCGGCCTGGGGCCCCCGCCGGCGACCCTCCCGGAAGGACCTGGCCGCGGCCTCCACGGCGCCCTCCGGGGCCGGGCTTTCCCCTCGGCCCCGCTCCGCCCTCGGCCCCCCGCCGGCTACGGGGGCTACCACGGGCGACCCGGGACCGCAGGCCCGGGAGGGCCGGGCGCGGGGCACTCCCCTCAGGTTCCGCCCGAGGCGGAAGGCCGCGCCGCCCGGGCCTCGGCGGCCCCGGCCCCGCACTGCAGCGGGAGCTGGGCGGGAGCTGGGCGGCGCCCGGCGTCCCGACGCCCCCACCTCCAGGACGGGGAGGGCCGGGAGGGAGCCCGGGTCACCCCGCCGGAGGGAAGCGGGGGAGGGCGGCGTGACTGTTTACCTTTCCTCCCGCCCGCGCCTCGCCCCGCGGGCCGGGCCCAGCGCCTCTCCCGGCGACCGCCCACGCGCAGCCCTGGCCCCGGCCCAGGAAGCCCGCGGTGACTCAGCGATTTCCCACCGCCGATTCCCGCCTCTCCGGCCTCTCGTGTGAAATCTCGCGATATCGCCGATGGGTAGGCCCGGAGCCCGCCGCAGCTCCCAGCTTCCGGCTGTGAGGGAAGTCGGGCCGTGCCCTTTGAGTAACTTTGGTTTACAATGAGTGAAGCAGCCGCCGGTGGCTCCCGCCCGCCGTCCCAGCTACTCAGGAGGCTGAGCTCTGAGAATTGCGGGGCAAGGCCAGCCCGGGCAGCCAAGTCCGTGAGTGTCTTGGGTGCTGGCCCTGAGTGTTTGTGCTCAAGGCTGCAGCTCTACTTGCAGATTTGTGTGGTTGACTGGAGATAGAATCTCATGGACTTTTCTGCCTGGCCTGGGCCGGCTTCGAACCATGATCCTCTGATCCCAGCCTCCTGAAAAGCTGGGACTAAAGGCAAAAGCCACCTGCACGCAGCTTTGTTCAAGTGGTAGAGCACTAGCCTTGCGCACAAACGCTCAGAGACAGTACCCAGGCCGTGAGTTCAAGTCCCAGGAACAGCATGAGTACATGCAAGCACACGTGCATGTGCGTGTGCACACTCACACACAATCTTCTCTGTAGGTCTTAAAATTGCCAAGACTGCACCATCATGCATGTGTCACTGTAGGGAGCATTGGAAAGGAGTGTTCACCAGTGTTGTTAAGTGTAAGCTGCAGTTTATGGTTTCAAGGAGAAAATGAAGCATATGACCCAAGGGTCATCAAATGTTTAAGAAGCACTGTGGGGGGCTGGGGATATAGCCTAGTGGCAAGAGTGCCTGCCTCGGATACACGAGGCCCTAGGTTCGATTCCCCAGCACCACATATACAGAAAACGGCCAGAAGGGGCACTGTGGCTCAAGTGGCAGAGTGCTAGCCTTGAGCGGGAAGAAGCCAGGGACAGTGCTCAGGCCCTGAGTCCAAGGCCCAGGGACTGGCAAAAAAAAAAAAAAAAAAAGAAGCACTTTGGGCTCACACCTGTAATCCCAGGAACTCAGGACACTGAGATTTAAGGATCATGGTTGGAAGCCACTCCAGGCAGAAAAGTCGATGAGAATCTCATCTCTAATTAACCACATTCTGACAGTAGGGTCTCTAGTATAACTAGGATGCTTCTTATAAAGTGGGACCTGGACAGATTTGCACAAAATGCTCTTTGGAGAAAATGCAGTATGAAAGAAAATAAAGGCTGCTCCTATTCTGCTTTCTCTACAAAGTGTGTCGGAATTCAGAGTTCTTCAAGCTCTTCAGTACCTAGGACAGTGAACCAGAAATGATTAGGAAACATCTTACCTGATGCTGTCTTCTGTTTACCTTATGCTGTCTTCTGTACACCTTATGCTGTCTTCTGTACACACTGGCCAGACTCAGACTCGAGTAAAGTTTTACAATACTTTCTTTACCAGATGTCCTGTCCTGTCAGTCCACAGCTTCTCAACACAAATGTAAGAGCAGTAATCAGAAAGCAAGGAGACACAGCTTGTAACCAGTGGCCCACACCTATACTCCTAGCTATTCAGAAGGCTGAGATCTGAAGATCGTGGTTTGAAGCCAGGCTATGCAGGAAAATAAGACTTATCAACTTAAATGTAGAACTGTAGCTCAAGTGGGAGAGTACTAACCTTGAGCAAAATGTTCAGGGACAAAACACAATTCCTAAGTTAAGGATCCACCAACACACACACACACACTCTCTCTCTCTCTCTCTCTCTCTCTCAAAAAAAAAACAGAGACTGGGTTTTAATACAAGTAATTTTGAAGCAATACCCTTGGAGAACTGTTACAGAAAAGGAGTACTGTAGACTCCATTTTGTCCTTGTTAGCATTTCCCTAGCCTCAGGGCCTCAGCTCCTCCCACTAGCCCCAGATCCACCTATACCTAAGGAGCCACTCCTACTCACTACCTACCTACTTCCCCTTTATCCCCAGAGAGAGAAGCTGCCACCTGCATAAGGTGCAGACTGCCACATAGCTCTCTCTCCCGTGGGAACTATAGCCCCACTAATAAACCTTCTTAGGAACCTTTTTCTCTGTCTGTGATTATCTCCACATGGTCCTCTGGGATGGCCGGGAAAGATCCTTTCAGTTCTCAGCAGGACTCTCCTTTTAGTTTATTTTTAATTTTGTTTTGTTTTTGCCAGTCCTGGGCCTTGGACTCAGGGGCCTGAGCACTGTCCCTGGCTCCTTTTGATCAAGGCTAGAGCACTCTACCACTTGAGCCACAGTGCCCCTTCTGGATTTTTCTATATATGTGGTGCTGAGGAATCGAACCCAGGGCTTCATGTGATTTTTAATTTTGATACTATCATTTTATATGACCAAAAGCACATAGGCATTGCACCTTCGTATTCCTCCCCTTACTATCATCCTTTAGTTTCACAGTGTGTGACTGCATAGTTATTTCATTGTGTGTGTGTGCACACGCCTGTCCTTGTGCTTGAATGTAAGGCCTGGGCTTTTTTGTATTTCTTTTGGGGGGGGGGGGGGGCGGGACTCAAGGATGATGTTCTATCAGTTAATCCACAGCTCTGCTTTCAGATTTCTGGTAGTTCACTGGAGGTGTCAGATGGACTTTTCTGCCCCGGGCTGCCTTCCAACTGTGACCCTCAGATCTCAGCACCACAGCAGGCGGGATCACAGGGGTGAGCCCCCACTTCCCTTCCTGTTCGGTTTTGTGAACTAGTCTCTGCCCCTCCACCCTTCAACCTCCCAAGTCCTAAATTACAGGCATCCGGCACCACAGCCACTCAGTCTCTCTCTCCCAAATCTGGTCCACTTCTCCTTAGTCGCAGAGCCGGGACCGGCCTGGGGCCCCCGCCGGCGACCCTCCCGGAAGGACCTGGCCGCGGCCTCCACGGCGCCCTCCGGGGCCGGGCTTTCCCTCGGCCCCGCTCCGCCCTCGGCCCCCCGCCGGCTACAGGGCGACCACGGGCGACCCGGGACCGCAGGCCCGGAGGGCCGGGCGCGGAGCACTCCCCTCAGGTCTCCGCCCGAGGCGGAAGGCCGCGCCGCCCGGGCCTCGGCGGCCCCGGCCCCGCACTGCGGCGGGAGCTGGGCGGGAGCTGGGCGGCGCCCGGCGTCCCGACGCCCCCACCTCCAGGACGGGGAGGGGCCGGGAGGGAGCCCGGGTCACCCCGCCGGAGGGAAGCGGGGAGGGCGGCGTGACTGTTTACCTTTCCTCCCGCCCGCGCCTCGCCCCGCGGGCCCGGGGCCCAGCGCCTCTCCCGGCGACCGCCACGCGCAGCCCTGGCCCCGGCCCAGGAAGCCCGCGGTGACTCAGCGATTTCCCCACCGCCGATTCCCGCCTCTCCGGCCTCTCGTGTGAAATCTCGCGATATCACCGATGGGTAGGCCCGGCGCCCGCCGCAGCTCCCAGCGCCCGGCCGTGGAGGGAAGTCGGGCCGTGCCCTTTGAGTAACTTTGGTTTACAATGAGTGAAGCAGCCGCCGGTGGCTCCCGCCCGCCGTCCCAGCTACTCAGGAGGCTGAGCTCTGAGAATTGCGGGGCAAGGCCAGCCCGGGCAGCCAAGTCCGTGAGCGTCTTGGGTGCTGACCCTGAGTGTTTGTGCTCAAGGCTGCAGCTCTACTTGCAGATTTGTGTGGTTGACTGGAGATAAGAATCTCATGGACTTTTCTGCCTGCCTGGGCCGGCTTCGAACCATGATCCTCTGATCCCAGCCTCCTGAAAAGCTGGGACTAAAGGCAAAAGCCACCTGCACGCAGCTTTGTTCAACTGGTAGAGCACTAGCCTTGCGCACAAACGCTCAGAGACAGTACCCAGGCCGTGAGTTCAAGTCCCAGGAACAGCATGAGTACATGCAGCACACGTGCATGTGCGTGTGCACACTCACACACAATCTTCTCTGTAGGTCTTAAAATTGCCAAGACTGCACCATCATGCATGTGTCACTGTAGGGAGCATTGGAAAGGAGTGTTCACCAGTGTTGTTAAGTGTAACCTGCAGTTTATGGTTTCAAGGAGAAAATGAAGCATATGACCAAGGGTCATCAAATGTTTAAGAAGCACTGTGGGGGGGCTGGGGATATAGCCTAGTGGCAAGAGTGCCTGCCTCGGATACACGAGGCCCTAGGTTCGATTCCCAGCACCACATATACAGAAAACGGCCAGAAGGGGCGCTGTGGCTCAAGTGGCAGAGTGCTAGCCTTGAGCGGGAAGAAGCCAGGGACAGTGCTCAGGCCCTGAGTCCAAGGCCCAGGACTGGCAAAAAAAAAAAAAAAAGAAGCACTTTGGCTCACACCTGTAATCCCAGGAATCAGGACACTGAGATTTAAGGATCATGGTTGGAAGCCACTCCAGGCAGAAAAGTCGATGAGAATCTCATCTCTAATTAACCACATTCTGACAGTAGGGTCTCTAGTATAACTAGGATGCTTCTTATAAAGTGGGACCTGGACAGATTTGCACAAAATGCTCTTTGGAGAAAATGCAGTATGAAAGAAAATAAAGGCTGCTCCTATTTCTGCTTTCTCTACAAAGTGTGTCGGAATTCAGAGTTCTTCAAGCTCTTCAGTACCTAGGACAGTGAACCAGAAATGATTAGGAAACATCTTACCTGATGCTGTCTTCTGTTTACCTTGAAAGACCCCCGAGTTGGGGAGGTCGATCAATCGGAGAGACCCCTCCAAGGAACAGCGAGACACACGATGGATGCAAAAGCAAGAGGTTTATTATGGGACGGGTACCCGGGCGTCCAAGTCCTCGCAGGGAGATGGGCGCGCCCGGGGCTCGGTTTCTAGGGGTTTTTATGGGGTTGCAGAAGCGGGCTTACAGAAGCTAAAGGCATAGTTACGGGATTCTGATTGGACAGCCCGAATAAGGCAAGGAACAGGGTTCAGGAAGGGGTCAGGAACTGACCTAAAGACCCCTTTACGATCTCTCCAGTACTCAAGCATAAACGGCGCCAAGAACTGACCTAAAGACCCTTTTACGATCTTTCCAAGCCATAAACAATTTGGTATCTCCCTCCACAGGCATCCTATTTTGTTTCTGGCTCTTTCCAGCTGCAGCTCTGTAGATTGTTGAGGTACAAAATGGGGCTGTTCATGCCTAATCTATGTTTTGCGGTCTATATTGGCTGGAGGACACCTTTCATTCCCCCCTTTTTCTTTGAACTGAATAAAATCTTTTATTCAACCAGGAGAGCCGTTTCTCGGCTGGTCTCAGGCTCTTGTTGCCTTAGTTGGTGATACTGTTGGGTAAGTACTAAGGCTTGTACAACAGACATTCTATCTTTCATGAACTGTACTAGCCTATTAAGAATGCAAGGGCCAAAAAGCAAAATTAACAGAACAATGGTAAGGGGTCCCAACAAAGTGGAGATTAGGGTTGTAAACCAGGGGGACCTGGTGAACCAACTCTCAAACAACCCTGCTGTTCCTAAGGCCACACATGAACAAATCCAGGCTTTACCTACAAAACCATCTCAGCGAGGGAATCAAGCAGTTAAAGATATGAGATCTTTCTGGTTAACATTTAGATGGCATCACATAAGTCCCTTAACCCCACAGATGCAGGTACAGAAGTTTCACATCGAACCCCCAATTCTGGCCCTATTTACCTATTTATATTATAGCCTGCCGGGAGCCAAAATAGCTGTCTGGATGTAACTTAAAGAAACTACAAAACTTAGCTGATAGGGACACCTGGGTCTGGCTTTCATGTTGTAAATAAAGAAACTCTAAGACTTAACCGATAAGGACACTTGATACTTTTACAACTTTGCCTGTTAAGCCTAACATCTGGTCCAGCTTTAATCAACAACCTTGTGAACTTATCCAGTCCCTGTCCTGAGAAAGAACATCCCACAGTTCTGTAACCTAGCAACCTAATGACGCTGTCTATGTGAGTTACCGTTTGCTGATTACTATATAAGCTGCCCTGCAAAAATAAAGTTTGAGACCTTGATCAGAATCCTGTCTTGGTCTCCCTCCTTGTGTCTGGTTTGTCTCTCATTCAGGTCAATTCCCCCTCGGGCTCCTGTTGACGAAACCCCACGGGCTGGGGCAATAGCCAATTTGATTATATACCAACTTTATTCATAAGCTCTAATTTTAAGACATATTGATATCATTTGCTACACACTCAAACTTTCTAGGGATTGTCATTCTTACTTTTAGCATGCCAAAACCGTTTCATCTAAAGGAAATGTTTTTGCTTCCCTAATTTTCTTTCTAAAGTCTTTCTTTATACAGTTTAACATATCCCTACTCACACCACCTTTTACTCCCTCACGCCAGCAGTGACTTACTGGAACATTCTGTAACACTTGACTTTTTAAATCCCTTTCTTATTCTCCAAGGCTTACTATACTAACTTTCCTCTTTACAGTTTCTGGGGCTTCTTTGCTGCTAGAGTTTCTCTTCCTCTGGTTTGTAGAATCTAGTTTATCTCAGCTACATCAAGGCAATTTACTGTGACTCTACCACAGGCTGTTAGGAAAACAAAGGTGGGGCAAGGGTCAGCCTGATGGGGGACTGCTGCTTCTAAAAAGCCAGACCAGAGCCAACTATCATGAGTTACTATTTTAGAGTGGATTTCTCCTGATTCCAGTGCCTTTAAGTGCCTAAGGTTGGCCAGTGGCATCTGTAAGATCCACCCTCAGGAGGGCTCCATGAAGATGCCCCCAGACAGTTTAAATCTCTGTCCAGTTACCTTGGTATCTGGCACACCTGATGGCAGTTACCTCCCTTTCTTCTGAGGTCACACCCTAATTCATCTGGACACATTTTAATACCCCACTCCAGGCATTGCCTGGAAGTGACTCTCCAGCCTGTCATATATGCTTTGATTTTAGCAGCAGGCCAGTCTGCTTGAAAATTTCTTACAATATCCAATTTTCTTAATAGAGCTAGTTATCTCCAGTCAACTCAAGAATATCCCCCAAAATTTTAGTTTCAGCAGATCCAAAGCACTTTCCAGCAGAAATCAGCTGCTTATGATAAGAGTCCCATTTGTTTTACCAAGATAGGGCCACACAGGGTGAAAATGTAGATTCTTCCAGATGACTGTTAGACTCTCCTTGATCCTCACTCAAATGTAATGGGCAGGGGTCATGGTGGTATCAGGCAGCAGTGGCTTCCAGTGGTTCCAGTAGAATGTCACACCTTCTGGGTTACCTGCAACTTTCTCCATAGACTGGTTAGAGAAGCTTAACCTAAGTTAACCTAAGGCATAACTTTAGTCAAATTTCCTTGTATTTTCCTGATTCCTTCTTAAGCACACTAGCTTTTGTAGGCTGGCACATCACTGAATGTCAAGACAGCTTTAGGCAATCAATGGCCCTTGGGTCATTTTGCCAGAACAATAAGTTTAAATCAAATGTTTCCAATAAGGCTAGGGTTTTGTTTTTAACCAACATAGAAGGTTTGGCCTGTAACCATTTCTCACAAGTGCAGTTTCTGTACACTGTTAACCCTGTTGTCCATGCCCCTAATTTATCCTGTCTCATCTTTCCGAAAACAATTCTGGTCCCTTGGCCCTAAAAAAGGGGGGGGGGGCTGATGGGCGAAGATCATTCATCTTCTGTAACTTCTTCAGGCTGACTCAGGGACGTTGACCTTACCTCGCCAGGAATCTATAATTTTATTCCACTTTACCAAGGGGCTGCAGGATCAGATGTCCATTAGGAGCTTTACTCCAAACTGGAAATTATCTTTACCATTTAACTTTAAACAACTACACAGACTTCTTTTTGAGCTACCGCAGTGTAGCCTTCTAACATCTTAGTTTGCAAAGCATTTTCCCGACTGGCTGGGGAACTGATCTCTGATGACCTAACAGTGCCTACATTACCTTTGCAGGCCTTTAACAGATCTCAATAAGGACACAATCTCAGTCCACAAACTTTCTTTCCTGAACAGATGTATCAGCTTAAAATTCTCACTGCCAGTCAGGGCTTTGAGTAGATGCAGGGGGTTGGGATTTTCAAACTATCCCCTATTTAACAAACTTGGCTTTACTACCCACTACCGCAGATGACTGGCAAGTTCCTGTCCAGTTACAAAATAGATAGACATGGGCAATAAAAGGCTGCTTACGAACTAGTCTTCTAGGACCTCCCGGCTCTGATTAACTTTTGAAAGGCCAAACAGGAGTGACTCTAGGATCTGACACGCTCTCTGTCATCCAAGCAGTGGCTTACTGCCTCTGGATGTGCAATCACTCTGTCCCAGGAGTAACTTTTCCATGCTGGTATAAATGCACCTTTGTCATTTCTCTTGGTCCATCACTTTTGTCCCAGGAGGAGTGACTTTTCACTGGACTTGGACTAAGGGCCTGAGTGCTGTCCCTCAGCTCTCCAGCTCAAGACTAGCACCCTACCACTTTGAGCCTCAAAGCGACTCACGACTCTGTTCCAGCACTCTGCTAGCTGATTAGAGATGAAGACTCTCACAGGACCTTTCTTTACCCGGGCTGGCTTTGAACTGCAGATTTCAGATCAATGAGTCTTACAAGAGGCCACTTTACTCCAATTAAAAGCAACAAGGTGGTCCACAAATAAGTAGTTTTTAAGCATGCTCTTACCTGGAACTTATTAAGGGCCAATGTTAGATCTTGACAAACTTGTAGAACTCATTTGTCCTTCTCTGTGGGGCCTGCTGGAAACTGTTACAAAAAACCTACAAAGAAACTGGAATGGCAATTAAACATTTTGGTAGCCATAATTCTCCTTTTCTCACTTTGCAATAATCATTTAGGACAATTTTACTTCCAAATTTCTTATCTAGAAATGCATTCTTGATTTGCAAGGTCTTTTACTAACCTCTGTTTAACACTAACACTTTAGCTCTTTAGCTCTTATCTGTGTTGGAAAAACTCTGAAGCTTAGAGGCATTCTGAAACCGGTACTGCCCTTTGCCTTTGGGCTGCCCGTTTTAAAAGAGCTTTTTTTCTTTTTCTTTAGTCCCAGTTACCACATGGCATGAAGACCTTTGGACTCAAATGACAATTTTTCCTTAATGCAAGAATTACAATTACAAAATTAGAAATACTTATCCATTCAGCTTTCCATAAAGTAGTGAGATAGCCCATTTTGCCATTTCCTCCTACATACAGAGAGTTAATGAGAGTTTACTTTTATACTTGCCTCATTATGTGTAACTTAAGATAGTTACGAGTCTTACTATTACATCACATAAAATTCAGTACCTGAATCATTAAACTGATATCCAAAACAATTGTAACAAAAGTTAAAACAGTCACCAAAATTACAAACACATGAAATCCAATCTCAGCATCTTTGCTTTTTCAATACATCCGAATTACAAAATAGCACAGGAATCAAATTACATCAGATAAATATACTTTTTAACCATTTAAAAATTTTTTTATTTAATTCTTAGTACCTCAAGGGCAGTTTTTTAAAAATTCCAGCCAAACCATTCATTTTACCACCAGGTTTCCAAGTTCACCTGAAAACAAAGAGTCAAAAGAGAGGCCTCCATGGCCTGTCCTGCCAAACAGCCTATTTTCATCCTTTCATCCTACTCCTCAGAGCTTGATGAACTGTCTTGGTGCCGGCCCCACTTCTCTTCCACCATGCAAGGACACCCCCTTTTTGGCTGTCCCACCACGTGGATTCCCTCCAGGGCCTGTGCCACCACGTGGGCTGGCTAAGCTGTACTGTTGCCAGACCACCCCTCACTCCTGTGGATAGGCATACAGGCCCATTTTTTCTTTTTAGAAACCAAGCAATTTTCTCTTTTTTTTTTTTAACAGTGATAAACCTTTACATCAAAATTTCTGACACTTAACCTTAATAATTTTTTAATAATGAAACATTTTCTTTAACTACAGTTCCTCTTTAAAACAATGCAATAATCCTTTAAAGCATTTGGTAACACCCAAACTTAATGACCATTTGAATTTAAACTTAAACTCACTCAATTTTACATCATGCTAACAGTCTTGTACATGTTCACACTCACACATGCACACACACACACACACATTTAAAAGATCTTAAAGCGCGCAAAATAAACATCGGCCGTACATTTTCCAGTGGCAGGAGGTATTTTTGCCAATCTTACTCCTGTAACTCCCAAATTTTAAGACAAAGCTTTTAACAAATGATTTTAGCATTCTCCAGCCTCATTTTCCTGGGCTTGATAATTTTAGCAAAACATTTTAGCATACCAAATAATTTTCTGCTGAAGAAGGCTGGGTGGGGGGTCACCCAGAGTTCTTTTTGCAGACACTCACACTCTGATTGTGAGCTGTCGCCTGCATATCTTTCAAATGAGCTAAACATAAATCCAAGGGGGTAGAGGGAATCTGTCCCATTACGTCAGTCACAGTCAGGAGATACAAAAAAACAGGGAAGAACAGTCCAGACCAGACAATTTTTTTCTACAACATAATCTTTTCTAGTATGTAATTGGATTTACTATTACTTTCTTTTCTAATTTACCACCAGACCTAGTCTCCTCTATACTCACTCTCGTCCTAGGCCCTTCTGCTTTCAATTTCACTTTCTCTTTTACATCAAAGTCCAATTAACCACCTCATTTAGACTTCTCAGAGCATTTTACATAAACCAGACAAACATACAAAAGTGGCGAGAGTAAAAGCAGTTTGACAAATCTGAGAAGCAACGCTGCTAAGGAAAGGTAGGGAGGAAAATTCTGCTGGGGACATAAAGAGAAAGAGAAGGAGTCATCCCTGGAAGTCTTCTGTTTGCCACATTCTCAGCTTAATCCCCATGCCTAGGAGGAATTCAACAAACACAGGACAAGGTAACAAACAGGTTATGCAGGTTTGACACAAAAGAGATACACAGAGTCCTAGGACAGACAAAGCGAACAGCAGGGAGGCGAGACCAAGACAGACTTTCGCGGCGCGGCTTCGTACCGAAAACAAAACTTCAGATGGAGACCTAGTGAGAGCCCGGCTACTCTCGTCTCCCAGAAGAACCACGTACCCGTCGGACAGCTGAGATGCCCCAAAAAAGTCCTATTTGGGTAGGATTCACAGAATGCTGGTGGGCCAAATACTTGGCCCCAGACAACAGATGGGCCACCTTGGCCCCAGACTACAGATGGGCCACCTTGGCCCCAGACACCACTGGGACGTCTCCCAGGGCTGCGGTCGGGAGTCCTGAGCTCGTCAGCTCCTCCACGGGTCCGCCAGATACAGAGCTAGTTAGCCAACTAGTACAGACGCAGGCGCAGTACAGAAACCTCACAAAGACAACACAGAAGCAACACAGAGTGCTGGCCAGCTTACCACCCATCGGTGGGTCGGTGGTCCCTGGGTGGGGGTCTCTATCCCGGACGAGCCCCATCTGAAAGACCCCCGAGTTGGGGAGGTCGATCAATCGGAGAGGACCCCTCCAAGGAACAGCGAGACACACGATGGATGCAAAAGCAAGAGGTTTATTATGGGACGGGTACCCGGGCGTCCAAGTCCTCGCAGGGAGATGGCGCGCCCGGGGCTCGGTTTCTAGGGGTTTTTATGGGGTTGCAGAAGCGGGCTTACAGAAGCTAAAGGCATAGTTACGGGATTCTGATTGGACAGCCCGAATAAGGCAAGGAACAGGGTTCAGGAAGGGGTCAGGAACTGACCTAAAGACCCCTTTACGATCTCTCCAGTACTCAAGCCATAAACGCGCCAAGAACTGACCTAAAGACCCTTTTACGATCTTTCCAAGCCATAAACAATTTGGTATCTCCCTCCACAGGCATCCTATTTTGTTTCTGGCTCTTTCCAGCTGCAGCTCTGTAGATTGTTGAGGTACAAAATGGGGCTGTTCATGCCTAATCTATGTTTGCGGTCTATATTGGCTGGAGGACACCTTTCAACCTTATGCTGTCTTCTGTACACCTTATGCTGTCTTCTGTACACACTGGCCAGACTCAGACTCGAGTAAAGTTTTACAATACTTTCTTTACCAGATGTCTGTCCTGTCAGTCACAGCTTCTCAACACAAATGTAAGAGCAGTAATCAGAAAGCAAGGAGACACAGCTTGTAACCAGTGGCCCACACCTATACTCCTAGCTATTCAGAAGGCTGAGATCTGAAGATCGTGGTTTGAAGCCAGGCTATGCAGGAAAATAAGACTTATCAACTTAAATGTAGAACTGTAGCTCAAGTGGGAGAGTACTAACCTTGAGCAAAAATGTTCAGGGACAAAACACAATTCCTAAGTTAAGGATCCACCAACACACACACACTCTCTCTCTCTCTCTCTCTCTCTCTCTCACAAAAAAAAAACAGAGACTGGGTTTTAATACAAGTAATTTTGAAGCAATACCCTTGGAGAACTGTTACAGAAAAGGAGTACTGTAGACTCCATTTTGTCCTTGTTAGCATTTCCCTAGCCTCAGGGCCTCAGCTCCTCCCACTAGCCCCCAGATCCACCTATACCTAAGGAGCCACTCCTACTCACTACCTACCTACTTCCTCTTTATCCCCAGAGAGAGAAGCTGCCACCTGCATAAGGTGCAGACTGCCACATAGCTCTCTCTCCCGTGGGAACTATAGCCCCACTAATAAACCTTCTTATGAACCTTTTTCTCCTGTCTGTGATTATCTCCACATGGTCCTCTGGGATGGCCGGGAAAGATCCTTTCAGTTCTCAGCAGGACTCTCCTTTTAGTTTATTTTTAATTTTGTTTTGTTTTGCCAGTCCTGGGCCTTGGACTCAGGGCCTGAGCACTGTCCCTGGCTCCTTTTTGATCAAGGCTAGAGCACTCTACCACTTGAGCCACAGTGCCCCTTCTGGATTTTTCTATATATGTGGTGCTGAGGAATCGAACCCAGGGCTTCATGTGATTTTTAATTTTGATACTATCATTTTATATGACCAAAAGCACATAGGCATTGCACCTTCGTATTCCTCCCCTTACTATCATCCTTTAGTTTCACAGTGTGTGACTGCATAGTTATTTCATTGTGTGTGTGTGCACACGCCTGTCCTTGTGCTTGAATGTAAGGCCTGGGCTTTTTTGTATTTCTTTTGGGGGAGGGGCGGGACTCAAGGATGATGTTCTATCAGTTAATCCACAGCTCTGCTTTCAGATTTCTGGTAGTTCACTGAGGTGTCAGATGGACTTTTCTGCCCCGGGCTGCCTTCCAACTGTGACCCTCAGATCTCAGCACCACAGCAGGCGGATCACAGGGGTGAGCCCCCCACTTCCCTTCCTGTTCGGTTTTGTGAACTAGTCTCTGCCCCTCCACCCTTCAACCTCCCAAGTCCTAAATTACAGGCATCCGGCACCACAGCCACTCAGTCTCTCTCTCCCAAATCTGGTCCACTTCTCCTTAGTCGCAGAGCCGGGACCGGCCTGGGGCCCCCGCCGGCGACCCTCCCGGAAGGACCTGGCCGCGGCCTCCACGGCGCCCTCCGGGGCCGGGCTTTCCCTCGGCCCCGCTCCGCCCTCGGCCCCCCGCCGGCTACGGGGCGACCACGGGCGACCCGGGACCGCAGGCCCGGAGGGCCGGGCGCGGAGCACTCCCCTCAGGTCTCCGCCCGAGGCGGAAGGCCGCGCCGCCCGGGCCTCGGCGGCCCCGGCCCCGCACTGCGGCGGGAGCTGGGCGGGAGCTGGGCGGCGCCCGGCGTCCCGACGCCCCCACCTCCAGGACGGGGAGGGGCCGGGAGGGAGCCCGGGTCACCCCGCCGGAGGGAAGCGGGGAGGGCGGCGTGACTGTTTACCTTTCCTCCCGCCCGCGCCTCGCCCCGCGGGCCGGGCCCAGCGCCTCTCCCGGCGACCGCCACGCGCAGCCCTGGCCCCGGCCCAGGAAGCCCGCGGTGACTCAGCGATTTCCCCACCGCCGATTCCCGCCTCTCCGGCCTCTCGTGTGAAATCTCGCGATATCGCCGATGGGTAGGCCCCGGCGCCCGCCGCAGCTCCCAGCGCCCGGCCGTGGAGGGAAGTCGGGCCGTGCCCTTTGAGTAACTTTGGTTTACAATGAGTGAAGCAGCCGCCGGTGGCTCCCGCCCGCCGTCCAGCTACTCAGGAGGCTGAGCTCTGAGAATTGCGGGGCAAGGCCAGCCCGGGCAGCCAAGTCCGTGAGCGTCTTGGGTGCTGACCCTGAGTGTTTGTGCTCAAGGCTGCAGCTCTACTTGCAGATTTGTGTGGTTGACTGGAGATAAGAATCTCATGGACTTTTCTGCCTGGCCTGGGCGGCTTCGAACCATGATCCTCTGATCCCAGCCTCCTGAAAAGCTGGGACTAAAGGCAAAAGCCACCTGCACGCAGCTTTGTTCAACTGGTAGAGCACTAGCCTTGCGCACAAACGCTCAGAGACAGTACCCAGGCCGTGAGTTCAAGTCCCAGGAACAGCATGAGTACATGCAGCACACGTGCATGTGCGTGTGCACACTCACACACAATCTTCTCTGTAGGTCTTAAAATTGCCAAGACTGCACCATCATGCATGTGTCACTGTAGGGAGCATTGGAAAGGAGTGTTCACCAGTGTTGTTAAGCGTAAGCCGCAGTTTATGGTTTCAAGGAGAAAATGAAGCATATGACCAAGGGTCATCAAATGTTTAAGAAGCACTGTGGGGGGCTGGGGATATAGCCTAGTGGCAAGAGTGCCTGCCTCGGATACACGAGGCCCTAGCTTCGATTCCCAGCACCACATATACAGAAAACGGCCAGAAGGGGCGCTGTGGCTCAAGTGGCAGAGTGCTAGCCTTGAGCGGGAAGAAGCCAGGGACAGTGCTCAGGCCTGAGTCCCAAGGCCCAGGACTGGCAAAAAAAAAAAAAAAAAAAAAAAAGAAGCACTTTGGGCTCACACCTGTAATCCCAGGAACTCAGGACACTGAGATTTAAGGATCATGGTTGGAAGCCACTCCAGGCAGAAAAGTCGATGAGAATCTCATCTCTAATTAACCACATTCTGACAGTAGGGTCTCTAGTATAACTAGGATGCTTCTTATAAAGTGGGACCTGGACAGATTTGCACAAAATGCTCTTTGGAGAAAATGCAGTATGAAAGAAAATAAAGGCTGCTCCTATTTCTGCTTTCTCTACAAAGTGTGTCGGAATTCAGAGTTCTTCAAGCTCTTCAGTACCTAGGACAGTGAACCAGAAATGATTAGGAAACATCTTACCTGATGCTGTCTTCTGTTTACCTTATGCTGTCTTCTGTACACTGGCCAGACTCAGACTCGAGTAAAGTTTTACAATACTTTCTTTACCAGATGTCCTGTCCTGTCAGTCACAGCTTCTCAACACAAATGTAAGAGCAGTAATCAGAAAGCAAGGAGACACAGCTTGTAACCAGTGGCCCACACCTATACTCCTAGCTATTCAGAAGGCTGAGATCTGAAGATCGTGGTTTGAAGCCAGGCTATGCAGGAAAATAAGACTTATCAACTTAAATGTAGAACTGTAGCTCAAGTGGGAGAGTACTAACCTTGAGCAAAAATGTTCAGGGACAAAACACAATTCCTAAGTTAAGGATCCACCAACACACACACACACACACACACACACACACACACACACACACACACTCTCTCTCTCTCTCACTCTCTCTCTCAAATAAAAACAGAGACTGGGTTTTAATACAAGTAATTTTGAAGCAATACCCTTGGAGAACTGTTACAGAAAAGGAGTACTGTAGACTCCATTTTGTCCTTGTTAGCATTTCCCTAGCCTCAGGGCCTCAGCTCCTCCCACTAGCCCCCAGATCCACCTATACCTAAGGAGCCACTCCTACTCCTACTCACTACCTACCTACTCCCCTTTATCCCAGAGAGAGAAGCTGCCACCTGCATAAGGTGCAGACTGCCACATAGCTCTACTCCGCAGAAAAGTGCGATGCTATATAGGCGACAGAGGAAAAACAAAACAAAAGTCACACAGAAGCTCCTTACTAGAAAACTTTAGTAAAACCAGTCTTAAGGAACTGATTGGGTAAAGGGATGAGGTTCAGTGTTGAGTGCTTGCCTAGCTTGTAGGAGGCCTTGAAACACAATAAATTTTAAATTCATCAAAAAGAAAATTAAATGCCTTTCAATGTGGAACAAATTGTGTTTAAGAGCTATGTAATAAAAATAAAATGTTTCCCACACAGCTCCTCAGCCCCTAACCCACAATCACAGCAGGACAAGACCAAAAGCAAAACTGAATGCATAGCAAAGACTCAGAGGCTTCGGCAGGGGCCTAGGGTCACTGAAGTTGTTACAAAGCAGGACAAAATAGGCTGCCCTTCCTCACACATGCCTTCACCTCGTTCTCCAGGCCCCAGGATGGATATGAAAGTATAAATGAAAACTTGATGTAGACTTGAAGAGAGGCCAGGGGCCTGGGCAAGGCATAAGTTCTCCAGAGCAGGTTCTAATGGGGGCCATCCACACTGTTCTACCTTGGGCTATCGAGCCAGAACCTCTATTCATGATTCCAAGCTTCCAGGCTCTACAGTTTTTATTCTGGACACTCTGTGCATTTTCTCTTCAAAATGCCTACAAAGGCTGGAAATCATGAAGATCAAAGGCGGCAAAAAGAACCAGGGCTAAGAGCTGAGGTACTTGCCTAGCTTGTGGAAGGTCATGGAACACAATACCACTGGAACTCACAAAAAAGAAAGTGAAATACTTTTGTATGCCTAATAAAATGTGGCTCACTCCTGTCATCCTAGCTACTCAAGAGGCAGAGACGAGAGGATCCAGGTTCAAAGCCAGCTCAGGCAGGAAAGTTCTAAGACTGTTATCTCCAATGACCAACCAGAAAACCAGAAGTGGCGCTGTGACTCAGGTGATAGAGCACTAGTCTTCAGCCGAAGACCTTGAGGACAGAACTCAGGCACACAGTTCACACCTCACTCCAGCAAAGAAAAACATTTAATAAATAAAAGTTTTAAAATAAATGTGTGTAAGAAAGACCTATATGATAAAAATGAAAATATTTTTTTTGCCAATCCTAGAGCTTGAACTCATGCTCTAGGCACTGTCCCTGAGCTTCTTTTGCTCAAAGGAAGTACTCTACCACTTGAGCACATCAACACTTGCTGCTTTTTCTGTTTGTGCTGCTGAGGAATCCAACAGAGGTTTGATGAATGCTAGGCGAGCACCCTACCACTAAGCCACATTCCCACCCCCAAATATCTTTTTGTGCTGGTCCTGGGGCTTGAACTCAGGCATGAGCCCTCTACAACTTGAGACACAGCTCTGCTTCCACTAGAGGTTTTTTTGTTGTTGATTGGTGATATAGAGCCTCATGGACTTTGCTACCAGGCTGGATTCATACTGCAATCAACAGATTTTGGCCTCCTGAGTACATAGGATTACAGGCATAAGGAAAAAACATTTTCCACACATCCCCTCCACCCTAAACTCCGTGCCCTCTGCAAGACCTGGATTGGGGCCTATGTTCTCCTAACCAAGATTTGTTGGGGTCCACGGAAGCCCATCCTACATTGGACTGGACACCTACCATTCCAACGCTCAACACTTAGGCCTCTCCTCTGTTGAGTGGGATCAAAGCCATGGATGATGGAAGGAAAAACAGGAAAAGGCCATTTAGGCCACACTTTCTGCTCCTGCCTTCTGCTACCTCCATCCAGCTCCTAATGAGACATCTCACCGCCAGCTGGGGGCAGTGATGGCCCACTGAGACCACCATGGGACAAGACTCAGCATAAAGGTGCTTGCCTGCCTGGCATGGAATGCTCCAAAAACTACACAAAATACCTTGGTATGCCAAGTAAAATGTGCAATAAACAAGAGAGGCAGGCTGAACTTCACCACACACTTTCACAAATACCCCAACACCCATGCCCTGAGCCTGCCTAGACTGGAATCACCATCTAAAGTCTCTGCAGTGACTGGAAGCCTGGATCCAGAAGCCTGGTTTGGGACTGTTGTAATGTAAATTATCAGAGAAACCACATTCTGAAGGATCCAATCTTGGAGTCATTATTAGAATGCAAATAGTCTATAGGCAGGCAATTGTTACAATGGCCTGCTGCCCCCAAATATATTTATCACTGTTAGGAAACAGGCTAGAGAGGAAAGAAAGAACAAAAACTATACTAACAAACTAATTCAGCTCCAAGAGCTGATTTGGGACACCATGTTGACCAGAGATGAGACAGGAGACAGGACACAGGATGCAAACACGGAGATGTATGGGATGGTATAATGGCACCAGTGGTTGTCTGGGCCTAAATATGGTAAAGTCAGGGGACAGGGTAATAGGAAGCTGCTATTCACAAGCACTGGACTGACAGGTTCAGTAACCTACAAGGGAAGTACTCACACCTGTCTCCAGGAATTCAGGCACAACCATCAACAGGGGGTCAGAATTCCCTCCCTCCACCATGAAGAAGAGATGCCAGACCCTACAATTCAACATGTGGCCAAGATGGCACCGGAGAGACCTGACCTCCTTACTTCAGGGCCTAGCCACCCTGAAGCCACTACAGGAAGGCACAAACGAACAAACAAGAGAGGAAGGCCGCACTTCTGCACACACAAACACCGCACACCCATGTTCTGGACCTGAAAGTGCAGCTAAAAGTTTGACAATGACTGAAGCGCGCTATGGACGCCTGGTTTGGGGACTGGCCTCGCCCAAGCCACTTTAGGAGAAGCAGATGGTATTTCTCCACACTGTCCTCACCTGTATCCATGCCCTGGGCCTGCCTAGACTGAAAGTGCCAACTAAAAGCCAGCTCTAGAAGCCTGGTTTGGGGGACTGCCTACCAAAGCCACTTCAGGAAGGACACAAACCAACAGAGAGAGGCAGGAAGGCAGGTAATACAAACCAACACCCATGCCATGGGCCTTCCAAACTGAAAGCACTGGCTCTGCAGTGACTGGGAGCCAGCTCTGGAGGCGTGGTTTGAGGCCTAGCCTCACTGAAGCCACTTCAGGAAGGGCACAAACAAGCAAACAGGAGAGGCAGGCCCCACTCCTCACACTTTCACAAACACCCCACAACCATGGCCTGGGCCTGCCAAAACTGAAAGCCCGCTAAATGCTCAGCACTGACTGGGGAAGCCAGCTCTGGAGGCCTGTTTTGAGTTGTTAGCCTCACAAAAGCCACTTCAGGAAGGGCCCAATAGAGCAAACAGGAGAGGCAGGCCATGCTTCTCCACACACATTCACAAGCACCCCACACCCATGCCCTGGGCCACACCTGCCTGGAGGCTCAGCTTAGCTCTGTCTTCTGGAGTTGCCTCAAGGTCAGCTCGGTGCACCTGGGTTAGGTGTTCTCCACAAACAGGCTGCACCTGCGCATGGTCAGCGTTCCTCCAGGCTTCCCCACACAGACAAGCGGCGGCTGCCTGTAGAACGGGTGTACAGAAGCCCAGGCCCACCACCGAGCCACAGTGAGCCTGGACTAGCTTTGTAGGCCGAACACAACTAGAGGGCCCTCAGAGAAAGGAGCTGCTTCCTAGCCTCAGTGGCAAGTCTGCTTGTTCCAGGCAGAACTGACCTAAACCAGTCCAGTGCACCTTGACCTCGCACTTCCTCTTTGCCCTCCCCTCTTGATCTGTGATGTCCTATAAGCCCTGCCCCTTCACCTCACTTCCTGTCTCATGCTCCACCTCTTTCAAGCTGATGCTGCATAAGCCCCACCCTGCAGCTCTCACTTCCACCCCCGTGCCCCTCCCCTCTCATGCTGTGATACCCCATAAACCAGGCCCCTTTAGCTCTAGCTTCCAGGCTCTGCCCCGCCCCTCTGTGCTGTGATGCCACAAAAGCCCCACCCTGCATCTCAGGCCCCACTCCTCCACACACTTCCACAGCCACCCTACAACCGTGGCATGGGCCTGCAAAGACAAAGCCATAGCTAAAAGGATCGGCATTGACGAAACCAGCTCCTGGTTTGAGGCCTAGCCTCACCAAAGCCACATCAGGAAGGGCCCAAAAGAGCAAACAGGGGAGGCAGGCTGCACTTCTCCACACACTTTCACAAACACCCCACACTCATTCCTGGTCCCCACCTGGCAGGAAGCTCAGCTTAGCTCTGCTTGTCTTCCGGAGTTGCCTCAAGGTCAGCTCGGTGCACCTGGGTCCAGCCTTCTCCACCAACAAGCTGCATCTGCGCACGGTCGTCCAGGCTTCCCAACATGGAAAAGTGGCTGCTGCCTGGTGGGACGGGTGTATGGAAGCCCAGACCCACCACCAAACCACAGTGAGCCTGACCAGCTTTGTAGGCCCGAACACAACTAGAGGACCCTCAGAGAAAGGAGCTCTTCCTTAGCCACCTGCAGGTCTGCTGGTTCAAGGCAGAGCAACCTAAACCAGTCCAGCGCCCAAGCTACGCCCCTTGACCTCTGACTTCCCCTCCCCTCTTGTTCTGTGTCACACCATAAGCACTGTCCCTTCACCTCTCACTTCCTTGCCCTTGGCCCTCCCCTCTCACGTTGTGATGCCCCAGAAGCACCGCCCATGCACCTCAAGCTTCCAGGTTCTTGCTCCACCTCCCCGCCCCCTAGATGCTCCTTCTGCCCCAGCACCTCACACTTACACACCCTTACCCCTCCCCTCTCCTGCTGTGATGCCCCACAAGCCACCCCCCCCTGCACCTCAGGCCCCACTCCTCCACACACATTCACAGCCAACCACAACCATTGCCTGGGGATGCCAAGGCTGAAAGCACAAGCACAAGCTAAAGCTAAAGGCTCCGAAGGCCTGGTTTGAGGCCAGCCTCAACAAAGTCACTTCAGGAAGGGCACAAATGAGCAAACACGAGAGGCAGGCCGTGCTCCTCCACACATTCATCCCCACCCCACAACCTTGGTCAGGGCCTGCCCCACCTCAGGACCTGGCCGCGGCCTCCACGGCGCCCTCCGGCCGGGCTTTCCCTCGGCCCCGCTCCGCCCTCGGCCCCCCCGCCGGCTACGGGGCGACCACGGGCGACCCGGGACCACAGGCCCGGAGGGCCGGGCGCGGAGCACTCCCCTCAGGTCTCCGCCCGAGGCGGAAGGCCGCGCCGCCCGGGCCTCGGCGGCCCCGGCCCCGCACTGCGGCGGGAGCTGGGCGGGAGCTGGGCGGCGCCCGGCGTCCCGACGCCCACACCTCCAGGACGGGGAGGGGCCGGGAGGGAGCCCGGGTCACCCCGCCGAGGGAAGCGGGGAGGGCGGCGTGACTGTTTACCTTTCCTCCCGCCCGCGCCTCGCCCCGCGGGCCGGGCCCAGCGCCTCTCCCGGCGACCGCCACGCGCAGCCCTGGCCCCGGCCCAGGAAGCCCACGGTGACTCAGCGATTTCCCCACCGCCGATTCCCGCCTCTCCGCCTCTCGTGTGAAATCTCGCGATATCGCCGATGGGTAGGCCCGGCGCCCGCCGCAGCTCCCAGCGCCCGGCCGTGGAGGAAGTCGGGCCGTGCCCTTTGAGTAACTTTGGTTTACAATGAGTGAAGCAGCCGCCGGTGGCTCCCGCCCGCCGTCCCAGCTACTCAGGAGGCTGAGCTCTGAGAATTGCGGGGCAAGGCCAGCCCGGGCAGCCAAGTCCGTGAGCGTCTTGGGTGCTGACCCTGAGTGTTTGTGCTCAAGGCTGCAGCTCTACTTGCAGATTTGTGTGGTTGACTGGAGATAAGAATCTCATGGACTTTTCTGCCTGGCTGG